>NW_027364489.1:0-221708 GCF_046119375.1 Phyllobates terribilis | reverse complement strand
AAATTTTTTCCAAAAAACGACTAAGTATGAAGGACTCATCGGGTGAAACGCTCTGGAACTGAAATCGGATGCGCTTACAGACATGCTCCCCTCTCAGGAAGTCTGAGACATGTGTGAAAATTTTCTAAGTCCAGAAAAAAAAATTTTTTCAACTTTTTTTCAAATTTCCCCCCAAGGTATATATATTTTACCCACACATTTGGAGCCCTCCTGGGATGCCCTCTAACATACTATAACCTCATTTAGCGGAGATTTTCACAAAAAAGTGAAATTTTCAAAAAGTCAGAAATTTTGCAAAAAATGACTAAGTATGAAGGACTCATCGGGTGAATCGCTCTGGAACTGAAATCGGATGAGCGCACTGACATGCTTCCCTCTCTGGAAGTCTGAGACATGTGTAAAAATTTTCTAAGTCCAGAAAAAAAATTTTTTTCAACTTTTTTTCAAATTTCCCCCCAAGGGATATATATTTTACCCACACATTTGGAGCCCTCCTGGGATGCCCTCTAACATACTATAACCTCATTTAGCGGAGATTTTCACAAAAAAGTGAAATTTTCAAAAAGTTAAATTTTTTCCAAAAAACGACTAAGTATGAAGGACTCATCGGGTGAAACGCTCTGGAACTGAAATCGGATGCGCTTACAGACATGCTCCCCTCTCTGGAAGTCTGAGACATATGTGAAAACTTTCTAAGTCCAGAAAAAAAAAATTTTTCAACTTTTTTTCAAATGTCCCCCCAAGGGATATATATTTTATCCACACATTTGGAGCCCTCCTGGGATGCCCTCTAACATACTATAACCTCATTTAGCGGAGATTTTCACAAAAAAGTGAAATTTTCAAAAAGTCAGAAATTTTGCAAAAAACGACTAAGTATGAAGGACTCATCGGGTGAAACGCTCTGGAACTGAAATCGGATGCACTTACAGACATGCTCCCCTCTCTGGAAGTCGGAGACATGTGTGAAAATTTTCTAAGTCCAGAAAAAAAAATTTTTTCAACTTTTTTTCAAATTTCCCCCCAAGGGATATATATTTTACCCACACATTTGGAGCCCTCCTGGGATGCCCTCTAACATACTATAACCTCATTTAGCGGAGATTTTCACAAAAAAGTGAAATTTTCAAAAAGTCAGAAATTTTGCAAAAAATGACTAAGTATGAAGGACTCATCGGGTGGATCGCTCTGGAACTGAAATCGGATGCGCGCACTGACATGCTTCCCTCTCTGGAAGTCTGAGACATGTGTAAAAATTTTCTAAGTCCAGAAAAAAATTTTTTTTAAACTTTTTTTCAAATTTCCCCCCAAGGGATATATATTTTACCCACACATTTGGATCCCTCCTGGGATGCCCTCTAACATACTATAAACTCATTTAGCGGAGATTTTCACAAAAAAGTGAAATTTTCAAAAAGTTACATTTTTTCCAAAAAACGACTAAGTATGAAGGACTCATCGGATGAAACGCTCTGGAACTGAAATCGGATGCGCTGACAGACATGCTCACCTCTCTGGAAGTCTGAGACATGTGTGAAAATTTTCTAAGTCCAGAAAAAAAAATTTTTTCAACTTTTTTTCAAATTTCCCCCCAAGGTATATATATTTTACCCACACATTTGGAGCCCTCCTGGGATGCCCTCTAACATACTATAACCTCATTTAGCGGAGATTTTCACAAAAAAAGTGAAATTTTCAAAAAGTCAGAAATTTTGCAAAAAATGACTAAGTATGAAGGACTCATCGGGTGGATCGCTCTGGAACTGAAATCGGATGCGCGCACTGACATGCTTCCCTCTCTGGAAGTCTGAGACATGTGTAAAAATTTTCTAAGTCCAGAAAAAAATTTTTTTTAAACTTTTTTTCAAATTTCCCCCCAAGGGATATATATTTTACCCACACATTTGGATCCCTCCTGGGATGCCCTCTAACATACTATAAACTCATTTAGCGGAGATTTTCACAAAAAAGTGAAATTTTCAAAAAGTTACATTTTTTCCAAAAAACGACTAAGTATGAAGGACTCATCGGATGAAACGCTCTGGAACTGAAATCGGATGCGCTGACAGACATGCTCACCTCTCTGGAAGTCTGAGACATGTGTGAAAATTTTCTAAGTCCAGAAAAAAAAATTTTTTCAACTTTTTTTCAAATTTCCCCCCAAGGTATATATATTTTACCCACACATTTGGAGCCCTCCTGGGATGCCCTCTAACATACTATAACCTCATTTAGCGGAGATTTTCACAAAAAAAGTGAAATTTTCAAAAAGTCAGAAATTTTGCAAAAAATGACTAAGTATGAAGGACTCATCGGGTGAATCTCTTTGGAACTGAAATCGGATGCGTGCACTGACATGCTCCCCTCTCTGGAAGTCTGAGACATGTGTGAAAATTTTCTAAGTCCAGAAAAAAAAAATTTTTCAACTTTTTTTCAAATTTCCCCCCAAGGGATATATATTTTACCCTCACATTTGGATCCCTCCTGGGATGCCCTCTAACATACTATAACCTCATTTAGCGGAGATTTTCACAAAAAAGTGAAATTTTCAAAAAGTTAAATTTTTTCCAAAAAACGACTAAGTATGAAGGACTCATCGGGTGAAACGCTCTGGAACTGAAATCGGATGCGCGCACTGACATGCTCCCCTCTCTGGAAGTCTGAGACATGTGTGAAAATTTTCTAAGTCCAGAAAAAAAAAATTTTTCAACTTTTTTTCAAATTTCCCCCCAAGGGATATATATTTTACCCACACATTTGGAGCCCTCCTGGGATGCCCTCTAACATACTATAACCTCATTTAGCGGAGATTTTCACAAAAAAGTGAAATTTTCAAAAAGTTAAATTTTTTCCAAAAAACGACTAAGTATGAAGGACTCATCGGGTGAAACGCTCTGGAACTGAAATCGGATGCGCTTACAGACATGCTCCCCTCTCAGGAAGTCTGAGACATGTGTGAAAATTTTCTAAGTCCAGAAAAAAAAATTTTTTCAACTTTTTTTCAAATTTCCCCCCAAGGTATATATATTTTACCCACACATTTGGAGCCCTCCTGGGATGCCCTCTAACATACTATAACCTCATATAACATACTATAACCTCATTTAGTGGAGATTTTCACAAAAAAGTGAAATTTTCAAAAAGTCAGAAATTTTGCAAAAAATGACTAAGTATGAAGGACTCATCTTGTGAATCGCTCTGGAACTGAAATCGGATGCGCTTACAGACATGCTCCCCTCTCTGGAAGTCTGAGACATATGTGAAAACTTTCTAAGTCCAGAAAAAAAAAATTTTTCAACTTTTTTTCAAATGTCCCCCCAAGGGATATATATTTTATCCACACATTTGGAGCCCTCCTGGGATGCCCTCTAACATACTATAACCTCATTTAGCGGAGATTTTCACAAAAAAGTGAAATTTTCAAAAAGTCAGAAATTTTGCAAAAAACGACTAAGTATGAAGGACTCATCGGGTGAAACGCTCTGGAACTGAAATCGGATGCACTTACAGACATGCTCCCCTTTCTGGAAGTCTGAGACATGTGTGAAAATTTTCTAAGTCCAGAAAAAAAAAATTTTTCAACTTTTTTTCAAATTTCCCCCGAAGGGATACATATTTTACCCACACATTTGGAGCCCTCCTGCGATGCCCTCTAACATACTATAACCTCATTTAGCGGAGATTTTCACAAAAAAGTGAAATTTTCAAAAAGTCAGAAATTTTGCAAAAAACGACTAAGTATGAAGGACTCATCGGGTGAATTGCCCTGGAACTGAAATCGGATGCGCGCACTGACATGCTCCCCTCTCTGGAAGTCTGAGACATGTGTGAAAATTTTCTAAGTCCAGAAAAAAAAATTTTTTCAACTTTTTTTCAAATTTCCCCCCAAGGGATATATATTTTACCCACACATTTGGAGCCCTCCTGGGATGCCCTCTAACATACTATAACCTCATTTAGCGGAGATTTTCACAAAAAAGTGAAATTTTCAAAAAGTCAGAAATTTTGCAAAAAACGACTAAGTATGAAGGACTCATCGGGTGAATTGCTCTGGAACTGAAATCGGATGCGCGCACTGACATGCTCCCCTCTCTGGAAGTCTGAGACATGTGTGAAAATTTTCTAAGTCCAGAAAAAAAATTTTTTTCAACTTTTTTTCAAATTTCCCCCCAAGGGATATATATTTTACCCACACATTTGGAGCCCTCCTAGGATGCCCTCTAACATACTATAACCTCATTTAGCGGAGATTTTCACAAAAAAGTGAAATTTTCAAAAAGTTAAATTTTTTCCAAAAAACGACTAAGTATGAAGGACTCATCGGGTGAAACGCTCTGGAACTGAAATCGGATGCGCTTACAGACATGCTCCCCTCTCTGGAAGTCTGAGACATGTGTGGAAATTTTCTAAGTCCAGAAAAAAAAAATTTTCAACTTTTTTTCAAATGTCCCCCCAAGGGATATATATTTTACCCACACATTTGGAGCCCTCCTGGGATGCCCTCTAACATACTATAACCTCATTTAGCGGAGATTTTCACAAAAAAGTGAAATTTTCAAAAAGTCAGAAATTTTGCAAAAAACGACTAAGTATGAAGGACTCATCGGGTGAAACGCTCTGGAACTGAAATCGGATGCACTTACAGACATGCTCCCCTTTCTGGAAGTCTGAGACATGTGTGAAAATTTTCTAAGTCCAGAAAAAAAAAATTTTTCAACTTTTTTTCAAATTTCCCCCCAAGGGATACATATTTTACCCACACATTTGGAGCACTCCTGCGATGCCCTCTAACATACTATAACCTCATTTAGCGGAGATTTTCACAAAAAAGTGAAATTTTCAAAAAGTCAGAAATTTTGCAAAAAACGACTAAGTATGAAGGACTCATCGGGTGAATTGCCCTGGAACTGAAATCGGATGCGCGCACTGACATGCTCCCCTCTCTGGAAGTCTGAGACATGTGTGAAAATTTTCTAAGTCCAGAAAAAAAAAATTTTTCAACTTTTTTTCAAATTTCCCCCCAAGGGATATATATTTTACCCACACATTTGGAGCCCTCCTGGGATGCCCTCTAACATACTATAACCTCATTTAGCGGAGATTTTCACAAAAAAGTGAAATTTTCAAAAAGTCAGAAATTTTGCAAAAAATGACTAAGTATGAAGGACTCATCGCTTGGATCGCTCTGGAACTGAAATCGGATGCGCGCACTGACATGCTTCCCTCTCTGGAAGTCTGAGACATGTGTAAAAATTTTCTAAGTCCAGAAAAAAAATTTTTTTAAACTTTTTTTCAAATTTCCCCCCAAGGGATATATATTTTACCCACACATTTGGATCCCTCCTGGGATGCCCTCTAACATACTATAAACTCATTTAGCGGAGATTTTCACAAAAAAGTGAAATTTTCAAAAAGTTACATTTTTTCCAAAAAACGACTAAGTATGAAGGACTCATCGGGTGAAACGCTCTGGAACTGAAATCGGATGCGCTTACAGACATGCTCCCCTCTCTGGAAGTCTGAGACGTGTGAAAATTTTCTAAGTCCAGAAAAAAATTTTTTTTCAACTTTTTTTCAAATTTCCCCCCAAGGTATATATATTTTACCCACACATTTGGAGCCCTCCTGGGATGCCCTCTAACATACTATAACCTCATTTAGCGGAGATTTTCACAAAAAAAGTGAAATTTTCAAAAAGTCAGAAATTTTGCAAAAAATGACTAAGTATGAAGGACTCATCGGGTGAATCTCTTTGGAACTGAAATCGGATGCGCGCACTGACATGCTCCCCTCTCTGGAAGTCTGAGACATGTGTGAAAATTTTCTAAGTCCAGAAAAAAAAATTTTTTCAACTTTTTTTCAAATTTCCCCCCAAGGGATATATATTTTACCCACACATTTGGATCCCTCCTGGGATGCCCTCTAACATACTATAACCTCATTTAGCGGAGATTTTCACAAAAAAGTGAAATTTTCAAAAAGTTAAATTTTTTCCAAAAAACGACTAAGCATGAAGGACTCATCGGGTGAAACGCTCTGGAACTGAAATCGGATGTGTGCACTGACATGCTCCCCTCTCTGGAAGTCTGAGACATGTGTGAAAATTTTCTAAGTCCAGAAAAAAAAATTTTTTCAACTTTTTTTCAAATTTCCCCCCAAGGGATATATATTTTACCCACACATTTGGAGCCCTCCTGGGATGCCCTCTAACATACTATAACCTCATTTAGCGGAGATTTTCACAAAAAAGTGAAATTTTCAAAAAGTTAAATTTTTTCCAAAAAACGACTAAGTATGAAGGACTCATCGGGTGAAACGCTCTGGAACTGAAATCGGATGCGCTTACAGACATGCTCCCCTCTCTGGAAGTCTGAGACATGTGTGGAAATTTTCTAAGTCCAGAAAAAAAAAATTTTCAACTTTTTTTCAAATGTCCTCCCAAGGGATATATATTTTACCCACACATTTGGAGCCCTCCTGGGATGCCCTCTAACATACTATAACCTCATTTAGCGGAGATTTTCACAAAAAAGTGAAATTTTCAAAAAGTCAGAAATTTTGCAAAAAACGACTAAGTATGAAGGACTCATCGGGTGAAACGCTCTGGAACTGAAATCGGATGCGCTTACAGACATGCTCCCCTCTCTGGAAGTCTGAGACATGTGTGAAAATTTTCTAAGTCCAGAAAAAAAAATTTTTTCAACTTTTTTTCAAATTTCCCCCCAAGGTATATATATTTTACCCACACATTTGGAGCCCTCCTGGGATGCCCTCTAACATACTATAACCTCATTTAGCGGAGATTTTCACAAAAAAGTGAAATTTTCAAAAAGTTAAATTTTTTCCAAAAAACGACTAAGTATGAAGGACTCATCGGGTGAAACGCTCTGGAACTGAAATCGGATGTGCGCACTGACATGCTCCCCTCTCTGGAAGTCTGAGACATGTGTGAAAATTTTCTAAGTCCAGAAAAAAAAAATTTTTCAACTTTTTTTCAAATTTCCCCCCAGGGGATATATATTTTACCCACACATTTGGAGCCCTCCTGGGATGCCCTCTAACATACTATAACCTCATTTAGCGGAGATTTTCACAAAAAAGTGAAATTTTCAAAAAGTTAAATTTTTTCCAAAAAACGACTAAGTATGAAGGACTCATTGGGTGAAACGCTCTGGAACTGAAATCGGATGCGCTTACAGACATGCTCCCCTCTCTGGAAGTCTGAGACATGTGTGGAAATTTTCTAAGTCCAGAAAAAAAAAAATTTTCAACTTTTTTTCAAATGTCCTCCCAAGGGATATATATTTTACCCACACATTTGGAGCCCTCCTGGGATGCCCGCTAACATACTATAACCTCATATAACATACTATAACCTCATTTAGCGGAGATTTTCACAAAAAAGTGAAATTTTCAAAAAGTCAGAAATTTTGCAAAAAACGACTAAGTATGAAGGACTCATCGGGTGAAACGCTCTGGAACTGAAATCGGATGCGCTTACAGACATGCTCCCCTCTCTGGAAGTCTGAGACATGTGTGAAAATTTTCTAAGTCCAGAAAAAAAATTTTTTTCAACTTTTTTTCAAATTTCCCCCCAAGGTATATATATTTTACCCACACATTTGGAGCCCTCCTGGGATGCCCTCTAACATACTATAACCTCATTTAGCAGAGATTTTCACAAAAAAAGTGAAATTTTCAAAAAGTCAGAAATTTTGCAAAAAATGACTAAGTATGAAGGACTCATCGGGTGAATCTCTTTGGAACTGAAATCGGATGCGCGCACTGACATGCTCCCCTCTCTGGAAGTCTGAGACATGTGTGAAAATTTTCTAAGTCCAGAAAAAAAAATTTTTTCAACTTTTTTTCAAATTTCCCCCCAAGGGATATATATTTTACCCACACATTTGGATCCCTCCTGGGATGCCCTCTAACATACTATAACCTCATTTAGCGGAGATTTTCACAAAAAAGTGAAATTTTCAAAAAGTTAAATTTTTTCCAAAAAACGACTAAGTATGAAGGACTCATCGGGTGAATCTCTTTGGAACTGAAATCGGATGCGCGCACTGACATGCTCCCCTCTCTGGAAGTCTGAGACATGTGTGAAAATTCTCGAAGTCCAGAAAAAAAAATTTTTTCAACTTTTTTTCAAATTTCCCCCCAAGGGATATATATTTTACCCACACATTTGGATCCCTCCTGGGATGCCCTCTAACATACTATAACCTCATTTAGCGGAGATTTTCACAAAAAAGTGAAATTTTCAAAAAGTCAGAAATTTTGCAAAAAACGACTAAGTATGAAGGACTCATCGGGTGAATCTCTTTGGAACTGAAATCGTATGCGCGCATTGACATGCTCCCCTCTCTGGAAGTCTGAGACATGTGTGAAAATTTTCTAAGTCCAGAAAAAAAAAATTTTCAACTTTTTTTCAAATTTCCCCCCAAGGTATATATATTTTACCCACACATTTGGAGCCCTCCTGGGATGCCCTCTAACATACTATAACCTCATTTAGCGAAGATTTTCACAAAAACGTGAAATTTTCAAAAATTCAGAAATTTTGCAAAAAACGACTAAATATGAAGGACTCATCTGGTGAAACGCTCTGGAACTGAAATCGGATGCGCTTACAGACATGCTCCCCTCTCTGGAAGTCTGAGACATGTGTGAAAATTTTCTAAGTCCAGAAAAAAAAATTTTTCAACTTTTTTTCAAATTTCCCCCCAAGGGATATACATTTTACCCACACATTTGGAGCCCTCCTGGGATGCCCTCTAACATACTATAACCTCATTTAGCGGAGATTTTCACAAAAAAGTGAAATTTTCAAAAAGTTACATTTTTTCCAAAAAACGACTAAGTATGAAGGACTCATCGGGTGAAACGCTCTGGAACTGAAATCGGATGCACTTACAGACATGCTCCCCTCTCTGGAAGTCTGAGACATGTGTGAAAATTTTCTAAGTCCAGAAAAAAAAAATTTTTCAACTTTTTTTCAAATGTCCCCCCAAGGGATATATATTTTACCCACACATTTGGAGCCCTCCTGGGATGCCCTCTAACATACTATAACCTCATTTAGCGGAAATTTTCACTAAAAAGTGAAATTTTCAAAAAGTCAGAAATTTTGCAAAAAATGACTAAGTATGAAGGACTCATCGGGTGAATCTCTTTGGAACTGAAATCGTATGCGCGCACTGACATGCTCCCCTCTCTGGAAGTCTGAGACATGTGTGAAAATTTTCTAAGTCCAGAAAAAAAAATTTTTCAACTTTTTTTCAAATTTCCCCCCAAGGTATATATATTTTACCCACACATTTGGAGCCCTCCTGGGATGCCCTCTAACATACTATAACCTCATTTAGCGGAGATTTTCACAAAAAAGTGAAATTTTCAAAAATTCAGAAATTTTGCAAAAAACGACTAAATATGAAGGACTCATCGGGTGAAACGCTCTGGAACTGAAATCGGATGCGCTTACAGACATGCTCCCCTCTCTGGAAGTCTGAGACATGTGTGAAAATTTTCTAAGTCCAGAAAAAAAAAATTTTCAACTTTTTTTCAAATTTCCCCCCAAGGGATACATATTTTACTCACACATTTGGAGCCCTCCTGTGATGCCCTCTAACATACTATAACCTCATTTAGCGGAGATTTTCACAAAAAAGTGAAATTTTCAAAAAGTCAGAAATTTTGCAAAAAACGACTAAGTATGAAGGACTCATCGGGTGAAACGCTCTGGAACTGAAATCGGATGCACTTACAGACATGCTCCTCTCTCTGGAAGTCTGAGACATGTGTGAAAATTTTCTAAGTCCAGAAAAAAAAAATTTTTCAACTTTTTTTCAAATGTCCCCCCAAGGGATATATATTTTACCCACACATTTGGAGCCCTCCTGTGATGCCCTCTAACATACTATAACCTCATTTAGCGGAGATTTTCACAAAAAAGTGAAATTATCAAAAAGTCAGAAATTTTGCAAAAAACGACTAAGTATGAAGGACTCATCGGGTGAATTGCTCTGGAACTGAAATCGGATGCGCGCACTGACATGCTCCCCTCTCTGGAAGTCTGAGACATGTGTGAAAATTTTCTAAGTCCAGAAAAAAAAAATTTTTCAACTTTTTTTCAAATTTCCCCCCAAGGGATATATATTTTACCCACACATTTGAAGCCCTCCTGGGATGCCCTCTAACATACTATAACCTCATTTAGCGGAGATTTTCACAAAAAAGTGAAATTTTCAAAAAGTTACATTTTTTCCAAAAAACGACTAAGTATGAAGGACTCATCGGGTGAATCTCTTTGGAACTGAAATCGTATGCGCGCACTGACATGCTCCCCTCTCTGGAAGTCTGAGACATGTGTGAAAATTTTCTAAGTCCAGAAAAAAAAAAATTTTCAACTTTTTTTCAAATTTCCCCCCAAGGTATATATATTTTACCCACACATTTGGAGCCCTCCTGGGATGCCCTCTAACATACTATAACCTCATTTAGCGGAGATTTTCACAAAAAAGTGAAATTTTCAAAAATTCAGAAATTTTGCAAAAAACGACTAAATATGAAGGACTCATCAGGTGAAACGCTCTGGAACTGAAATCGGATGCGCTTACAGACATGCTCCCCTCTCTGGAAGTCTGAGACATGTGTGAAAATTTTCTAAGTCCAGAAAAAAAAAATTTTCAACTTTTTTTCAAATTTCCCCCCAAGGGATACATATTTTACTCACACATTTGGAGCCCTCCTGTGATGCCCTCTAACATACTATAACCTCATTTAGCGGAGATTTTCACAAAAAAGTGAAATTTTCAAAAAGTCAGAAATTTTGCAAAAAACGACTAAGTATGAAGGACTCATCGGGTGAAACGCTCTGGAACTGAAATCGGATGCACTTACAGACATGCTCCTCTCTCTGGAAGTCTGAGACATGTGTGAAAATTTTCTAAGTCCAGAAAAAAAAAATTTTTCAACTTTTTTTCAAATGTCCCCCCAAGGGATATATATTTTACCCACACATTTGGAGCCCTCCTGGGATGCCCTCTAACATACTATAACCTCATTTAGTGGAAATTTTCACAAAAAAGTGAAATTTTCAAAAAGTCAGAAATTTTGCAAAAAATGACTAAGTATGAAGGACTCATCGGGTGAATCTCTTTGGAACTGAAATCGTATGCGCGCACTGACATGCTCCCCTCTCTGGAAGTCTGAGACATGTGTGAAAATTTTCTAAGTCCAGAAAAAAAAAATTTTCAACTTTTTTTCAAATTTCCCCCCAAGGTATATATATTTTACCCACACATTTGGAGCCCTCCTGGGATGCCCTCTAACATACTATAACCTCATTTAGCGGAGATTTTCACAAAAAAGTGAAATTTTCAAAAATTCAGAAATTTTGCAAAAAACGACTAAGTATGAAGGACTCATCGGGTGAATTGCTCTGGAACTGAAATCGGATGCGCGCACTGACATGCTCCCCTCTCTGGAAGTCTGAGACATGTGTGAAAATTTTCTAAGTCCAGAAAAAAAAAATTTTTCAACTTTTTTTCAAATTTCCCCCCAAGGGATATATATTTTACCCACACATTTGGAGCCCTCCTGGGATGCCCTCTAACATACTATAACCTCATTTAGCGGAGATTTTCACAAAAAAGTGAAATTTTCAAAAAGTTACATTTTTTCCAAAAAACGACTAAGTATGAAGGACTCATCGGGTGAAACGCTCCGGAACTGAAATCGGATGCACTTACAGACATGCTCCCCTCTCTGGAAGTCTGAGACATGTGTGAAAATTTTCTAAGTCCAGAAAAAAAAAAATTTTCAACTTTTTTTCAAATGTCCCCCCAAGGGATATATATTTTACCCACACATTTGGAGCCCTCCTGGGATGCCCTCTAACATACTATAACCTCATTTAGCGGAAATTTTCACAAAAAAGTGAAATTTTCAAAAAGTCAGAAATTTTGCAAAAAATGACTAAGTATGAAGGACTCTTTGGGTGAATCTCTTTGGAACTGAAATCGTATGCGCGCACTGACATGCTCCCCTCTCTGGAAGTCTGAGACATGTGTGAAAATTTTCTAAGTCCAGAAAAAAAAAATTTTTCAACTTTTTTTCAAATTTCCCCCCAAGGTATATATATTTTACCCACACATTTGGAGCCCTCCTGGGATGCCCTCTAACATACTATAACCTCATTTAGCGGAGATTTTCACAAAAAAGTGAAATTTTCAAAAATTCAGAAATTTTGCAAAAAACGACTAAGTATGAAGGACTCATCGGGTGAATTGCTCTGGAACTGAAATCGGATGCGCGCACTGACATGCTCCCCTCTCTGGAAGTCTGAGACATGTGTGAAAATTTTCTAAGTCCAGAAAAAAAAATTTTTTCAACTTTTTTTCAAATTTCCCCCCAAGAGATATATATTTTACCCACACATTTGGAGCCCTCCTGGGATGCCCTCTAACATACTATAACCTCATTTAGCGGAGATTTTCACAAAAAAGTGAAATTTTCAAAAAGTTACATTTTTTCCAAAAAACGACTAAGTATGAAGGACTCATCGGGTGAAACGCTCTGGAACTGAAATCGGATGCACTTACAGACATGCTCCCCTCTCTGGAAGTCTGAGACATGTGTGAAAATTTTCTAAGTCCAGAAAAAAAAAATTTTTCAACTTTTTTTCAAATTTCCCCCCAAGGGATATATATTTTACCCCCACATTTGGAGCCCTCCTGGGATGCCCTCTAACATACTATAACCTCATTTAGCGGAGATTTTCACAAAAAAGTGAAATTTTCAAAAAGTCAGAAATTTTGCAAAAAACGACTAAGTATGAAGGACTCATCGGGTGAATTGCTCTGGAACTGAAATCGGATGCGCTTACAGACATGCTCCCCTCTCTGGAAGTCTGAGACATGTGTGAAAATTTTCTAAGTCCAGAAAAAAAAAATTTTCAACTTTTTTTCAAATTTCCCCCCAAGGGATATATATTTTACCCACACATTTGGAGCCCTCCTGCGATGCCCTCTAACACACTGTAACCTCATTTAGCGGAGATTTTCACAAAAAAGTGAAATTTTCAAAAAGTCAGAAATTTTGCAAAAAACGACTAAGTATGAAGGACTCATCGGGTGAATTGCTCTGGAACTGAAATCGGATGCGCTTACAGACATGCTCCCCTCTCTGGAAGTCTGAGACATGTGTGAAAATTTTCTAAGTCCAGAAAAAAAAATTTTTTCAACTTTTTTTCAAATTTCCCCCCAAGGTATATATATTTTACCCACACATTTGGAGCCCTCCTGGGATGCCCTCTAACATACTATAACTAGTGTTGAGCGATACCTTCCGATATCAGGAAATATCGTATCGGATTGGATCGGGCCGATACCCAAAAAGTATCGGATATCGCCGATTCCGATACCGGAAACCAATGCAAGTCAATGGGACACAAATATCGGAATGAAAATAAACCCTTTCTTTCCTTGTAGGTTAATTCTACATGAAGTAAAACAACTAAGAATAATGTAGAATGACATGAAAAGCCGGCAATTCATCAGCGGCATACACCGGTACCCGACAATTTACAACAGAAAGAATAGAGCATCACACATATATTAGATAGATAGAAACATGTCAGTCACATATATATGAAGTACAGTGACAGTGTTGCTTACTGTACTTGTCATTTAGTGTAAAGGATTTATTAAAAAAAATATTAGTGTTTTCGTGCACCGTCTCTTTAAAAAAGCCGGCCGGCAATTCAGCAGCGGTACCCGACAATTTATAACAGAAAGAATAGAGCTTCACACATAGATTAGATAGATAGAAACATGTCAGTCACATATATATGAAGTACAGTGACAGTGTTGCTTACTGTACTTGTCATTTAGTGTAAAGGATTTATTTAAAAAAATAATAGTGTTTTCATGCACCGTCTCTTTAAGAAAGCCGGCCGGCAATTCAGCATCTGTACCCGACAATTTAGAACAGAAAGAATAGAGAATCACACATAGATTAGATAGATAGAAACATGTCAGTCACATATATATGAAGTACAGTGACAGTGTTGATTACTGTACTTGTCATTTAGTGTTAAAATAAAGGATTTATTTAAAAAAAAATTGGCGTGGGGTTCCCCTTAATTTTAGGCTCTAGCGGAGGTTAAGCAGACAGCTGGGGCAAATGTTTGAAGCCTGGGAAGGGGGTAATACCCACGGAGCTTCCCAGGCTACTAATATCAGCCCCCAGCTGAATACCTAGCCTTTACTAGCTATTAAAATGGGGGAACCCCCCCAAAAAAATAACGTGGGGTCCCCCCTAATTTAATAGCTAGCACAGGCTAGGCAGACAGCTGGGGGCTGATATTAATAGCCCAGGAAGGGTGCCATGAATATTGGCCCCCTCCCAGGCTAGAAACACCAGCCGTCAGCCGCCCCAGAAATGGCGCATCCATAGGATGCGCCAATTCTGGCACTTAGCCTCGCTCTTCCACGCTGCCCTGGTGCGGTGGCAGGGGGTAATAGGGTTGGGGTTGATGTCAGCTTATAATGCCAGCTGACATCAAGCCCAGGTTAGTAATGGAGAGGCGTCTATAAGACACCCCCATTACTAACCCCATAGTCAAAGTTAAAAGAAAACACAAACACCCAGAGTAAAGTCCTTTAATTGAAATAAAGACACAATTCTTTATTGTTCTAAATTAAACCATACTTACCATCACGCCCATTCCAGCTGAAGCCAACGATCTCCTGCAATAAAAGAAAAATAATAAAGCAACCTCATCCTTACCTTTCGATGGTTCCCAGGACAGCTCCAGCTCTGCTACATCGAGATGACAGGATGGACCGCAGCAGAAAGCTGCCATCCAGCCTGTCATCCCGCGGACACTGAGAAGCGCAGGCATGCTTGCGCTCCTCAGTGTCTCTCTGTGACGTCATCCAGATGAGCCGAGTTCATGTCCAATGAACTCAGCTCACCTCATGCACGTCACTGACAGCGTGGGAAAGTTCTCCTGCACTCAGCGCTTCAGCGTGAGAATTCTCCCACGCTGTCAGTGACATACATGAGGTGAGGTCATGTCCAATGAACTCAGCTCACCTCATGCACGTCACTGACAGTGTGGGAAAATTCTCACGCTGAAGTGCTGAGTGCAGGAGAATTTTCCCACGCTGTCAGTGACGTACATGAGGTGAGCTGAGTTCGTTGGACATGACCTCGGCTCATCTTTATGCCGTCACAGCCAGACATTGAGGAGCACAAGCATGCCTGTGCTTCTCAGTGTCTGCGGGATGACAGGATGGATGGCAGCGTTCTGCTGCGGTCCAGCCTGTCATCTCGATGTAGCAGAGCTGAAGCTGTCGTGGGAGCCATGGAAAGGTAAGGATGAGGTTGCTTTATTATTTTACTTTTATTGCAGGAGATCGTTGGCTTCAGCTGGAATGGGCGTGATGGTAAGTATGGTTTAATTTAGAACAATAAAGAATTGTGTGTTTATTTCAATTAAAGGACTTTTTTCTGGGTGTTGTGTTTTTTTAAATACTTTACTAGAAATTCATGGTGGTCATGTCTAATATTGGCGTGACCCCATGAATTTTGGGCTTAGGGCCAGCTGATAATACCAAGCTGGCCTTAACCCCTTTATTACCCAGTGAGCCACCGCACCAGGGCCCTGGATGAGTTGGGTACAGCGCCAGAAGATGGCGCTTCAATGAACGCGCCATTTTCTGGGGCGGCTGCGGACTGCAATTTGCAGCGGGGGTGGCCCAGAAAGCTTGGGTCTCCCTGCGCTGCGGATTCCAGCCCCCAGCTGCATAGTTGTATCTGGCTGGACACAAAAATAGGGCGAAGCCCCAAGCACTTTTTTTTTTAATTATTTCATGAAATTCATGGAATAATTAAGAAAAAAAGGGCTTCCCTATATTGTTGTGTCCAACCAGGTACAAATAGGCAGCTGGTGGTTGGGGGCAGCCCATTCCTGTATGCTGTACCTGGCTGGACACAAATATAGGGCGAAGCCCCACGTCAATTTTTTTTAAAATAAATCCTTTATTTTAACACTAAATGACATTTGAGGAGTTAATAAAGATGCAGTCCCTAAATTATTATTTATTTTTTAATTAATTTTTCCCAAAACTTTTGACGTGGGCTTCGCCATATTTTTGTATGCCAGCCAGGTACAGCATCCAGCTTCTATGAACGCGCCATTTTCCGGGGTGGCTGCGGACTGCAATTTTCAGCGGGGGGGGGGGGAGAAAGCTTGGGCCTCCCTGCGCTGCAGATTCCATCCCCCAGCTGCCTAGTTGTACCTGGCTGGACACAAAAATAGGGAGAAGCTTCACGTATTTTTTTTTTTTAATTATTTCATGAAATTCATGAAATAATTAAGAAAAAAAGGGCTTCCCTATATTGTTGTGTCCAACCAGGTACAAATAGGCAGCTGGTGGTTGGGGGCAGCCCGTTCCTGCCTGCTGTACCTGGCTGGACACAAATATAGTGCGAAGCCCCACGTCAATTTTTTTTTAATTATTTCATGAAATTCATGGAATAATTAAGAAAAAAAGGGCTTCCCTATATTGTTGTGTCCGGCCAGGTACAAATAGGCAGCTGGTGGTTGGGGGCAGCCCGTTCCTGCCTGCTGTACCTGACTGGACACAAATATAGGGCGAAGCCCCACATAATTTTTTTTTAATTATTTCATGAATTTCCTGAAATAATTAAAAAAAAATTGACGTGGGGCTTCACACTATATTTGTGTCCAGCCAGGTACAGCAGGCAGGAACGGGCTGCCCCCAACCACCAGCTGCCTATTTGTACCTGGCCAGACACAACAATATAGGGAAGCCCTTTTTTTCTTAATTTTTCCATGA
Source organism: Phyllobates terribilis (assembly GCF_046119375.1). Lineage (NCBI taxonomy): Eukaryota > Metazoa > Chordata > Amphibia > Anura > Dendrobatidae > Phyllobates > Phyllobates terribilis. The sequence goes on along the minus strand of NW_027364489.1, from coordinate 204,834 downwards.
ATTTCATGAAATAATTAAAAAAAAAAAAACGTGGGGCTTCTCCCTATTTTTGTGTCCAGCCAGGTACAACTAGGCAGCTGGGGGATGGAATCTGCAGCGCAGGGAGGCCCAAGCTTTCTGCCCCCCGCTGAAAATTGCAGTCCGCGGCCGCCCCGGAAAATGGCGCGTTCATAGAAGCTGGATGCTGTACCTGGCTGGCATACAAAAATATGGCGAAGCCCACGTCAAAAGTTTTGGGAAAAATTTATTAAAAAATAAATAATAATTTAGGGACTGCATCTTTATTAAGTCCTCAAATGTCATTTAGTGTTAAAATAAAGGATTTATTTTAAAAAAAAATGGCGTGGGATCCCCCATAATTTTAGTCTCTAGCGGAGGTTAAGCAGACGGCTGGGGCAGATGTTTGAAGCCTGGGAAGGGGGTAAAACCCACGGAGCTTCCCAGGCTACTAATATCAGCCCCCAGCTGAATACCTAGCCTTTACTAGCTATTAAAATGGGGGACCCCCCCAAAAAAAATGACGTGGGGTCCCCCCTATTTTAATAGCTAGCAAAGGCTAGGCAGACAGCTGGGGGCTGATATTAATAGCTCAGGAAGGGTGCCATGAATATTGGCCCCCTCCCAGGCTAGAAACACCAGCCGTCAGCCGCCCCAGAAATGGCGCATCCATAGGATGCGCCAATTCTGGCACTTAGCCTCGCTCTTCCACGCTGCCCTGGTGCGGTGGCAGGGGGTAATAGTGGTGGGGTTCATGTCAGCGCCAGCTGCCATGAAGCCCAGGTTAGTAATGATGGGTGTCTATAAGACACCCCCATTACTAACCTACAAAGTGTTAAAAAGAAAAAACACACTACACCCAGAAAAAAATAATTTATTTGAAATAAAACACCATTTTATTTAATTCTTAGTTTACTAAAAAAAAATAGTTACCTGTCCACGTTCCTGCGCTGATCTCCCATGCACAGCTGTCACATCTGGAGATGGTGACAGCTGTGCATGGCTGCTGTAAGCTCACGCTGCCGGGAACACGTCCGCTCCCGGCAGCGGGAGCCACTGACTGAGGTTACCGGAGTGCATTCAGGCAGCGCAGCTCCGGAGACCTCCTTTACGGCAGTGCTGTACCGTGGGAATTTCTCACGATACAGCAGTGCCGTAAAGCAGCTAACCGGAGCAGCGCTGCCTTAACTCTGGTGAACCCTTACGGCCCCGTCATTCTAGCGGCGGCAGCGGTTCAGAGCGGTCACATTCTATGTGGCTGCTCTGAACTGGAGATCTTCGTGGGACACTCGTGGACTGCTACGGAGGGGTAAGGATAAGGTTGTGGTTTATTATTTTATATTTTATTACAGGAGATCGATGGCTTCGGGGAATTAGGTGTCTAGGTGAGTATAGGTGTAGTTTTTTATTTTTTACTTTATTTTAGGTGACGATCGGCGGGGACAGGTAATGTATAAACTAATTTCTTTTAGGTAACCACTGGCCACCAATGACATGTATCTAACATTTATTGGGGACACAGTAGGGCAATTTATATAGCAGGATCAGGCTGATGGGAACTACTGCTCCCATCGAGCTGATCCTGCTGGCACGAGTGGACGGGGGACAGACATAGGCCGATGGGAGTAGTAGTGTCACATCGGCCTATGTCTGCCTGCACGCACAGACACCCCGCACACACACACACCCCGCACAGACACCCCGCACAGACACCCCGCACACACACACACCCCGCACACACACACACCCCGCACACACACCCCGCACACACACACACCCCGCACACACACACCCCGCACACACTAATCATGACGGGTCTGGGAGGTGAGGCTGACCTGTGCGGCCGTGGGAAAGTTCATGTGAGTTCATGCAGTCAAGCATGAACTCACATGAACCCTCTGAGGGCACCGCGGCTACTTCAAATGAACAGCTGATCGGCATCACCTGATACCTCAGCTGTTCATTTGAAATAACCGGCGGGAAAGCGCAGCACAGAACGGGAAAGCCGGCGGTGAAGTCTTTTCACTGCCGGCTTCCCCGCCCGGGTCCTTCGCTCCTTGGTGCTGCGCTCCCCGCCCGGTCCTAATTTACGATTGGGATTGGAGGTGGCGAGGGGAGCGGAGGATCGGGGTGGGAGGCTGCGGGGAAGCAGTATGGGGCTGTGTGATTGTTTAAAAGCCGGCGGCTTTTTACCGCCCGCCGGCTTTTAAACAATCAGGAGAATTCTCCCACGCTGGGATGGCATTCTGATGACAAGCTGGATCGCAGCTGAGCGCTGCCATCCAGCTTGTCATCCTTCACAGACACTGCAGAGCGCAGGCATTATGGGAACTTCCGATTCCGGTATTCGATATTATAAAAGTATCGGAATTAAGTATCGGAATTCCGATACAGTGAATATCGGCCGATACCCGATATTTCAGTATCGGAATGCTCAACACTAACTATAACCTCATTTAGCGGAGATTTTCACAAAAAAGTGAAATTTTCAAAAATTCAGAAATTTTGCAAAAAACGACTAAGTATGAAGGACTCATCGGGTGAAACGCTCTGGAACTGAAATCGGATGCGCTTACAGACATGCTCCCCTCTCTGGAAGTCTGAGACATGTGTGAAAATTTTCTAAGTCCAGAAAAAAAAATTTTTTCAACTTTTTTTCAAATGTCCCCCCAAGGGATATATATTTTACCCCCACATTTGGAGCCCTCCTGGGATGCCCTCTAACATACTATAACCTCATTTAGCAGAGATTTTCACAAAAAAGTGAAATTTTCAAAAATTTAGAAATTTTGCAAAAAGTGACTAAGTATGAAGGACTCACCTTGTGAATCGCTCTGGAACTGAAATCGGATGCGTTTACAGACATGCTCCCCTCTCTGGAAGTCTGAGACATGTGTGAAAATTTTCTAAGTCCAGAAAAAAAAAATTTTTCAACTTTTTTTCAAATTTCCCCCCAAGGTATATATATTTTACCCACACATTTGGAGCCCTCCTGGGATGCCCTCTAACATACTATAACCTCATTTAGCGGAGATTTTCACAAAAAAGTGAAATTTTCAAAAATTCAGAAATTTTGCAAAAAACGACTAAATATGAAGGACTCATCGGGTGAAACGCTCTGGAACTGAAATCGGATGCGCTTACAGACATGCTCCCCTCTCTGGAAGTCTGAGACATGTGTGAAAATTTTCTAAGTCCAGAAAAAAAAAAATTTTCAACTTTTTTTCAAATGTCCCCCAAAGGGATATATATTTTACCCACACATTTGGAGCCCTCCTGGGATGCCCTCTAACATACTATAACCTCATTTAGCGGAAATTTTCACAAAAAAGTGAAATTTTCAAAAAGTCAGAAATTTTGCAAAAAGTGACTAAGTATGAAGGACTCACCTTGTGAATCGCTCTGGAACTGAAATCGGATGCGCTTACAGACATGCTCCCCTCTCTGGAAGTCTGAGACATGTGTGAAAATTTTCTAAGTCCAGAAAAAAAATTTTTTTCAACTTTTTTTCAAATGTCCCCCCAAGGGATATATATTTTACCCACACATTTGGAGCCCTCCTGGGATGCCCTCTAACATAAAATAACCTAATTTAGCGGAGATTTTCACAAAAAAGTGAAATTTTCAAAAAGTCAGAAATTTTGCAAAAAACGACTAAGTATGAAGGACTCATCGGGTGAATTGCTCTGGAACTGAAATCGGATGCGCGCACTGACATGCTCCCCTCTCTGGAAGTCTGAGACATGTGTGAAAATTTTCTAAGTCCAGAAAAAAAAATTTTTTCAACTTTTTTTCAAATTTCCCCCCAAGTGATATATATTTTACCATCACATTTGGAGCCCTCCTGGGATGCCCTCTAACATACTATAACCTCATTTAGCGGAGATTTTCACAAAAAAGTGAAATTTTCAAAAATTCAGAAATTTTGCAAAAAACGACTAAATATGAAGGACTCATCGGGTGAAACGCTCTGGAACTGAAATCGGATGCGCTTACAGACATGCTCCCCTCTCTGGAAGTCTGAGACATGTGTGAAAATTTTCTAAGTCCAGAAAAAAAAATTTTTTCAACTTTTTTTCAAATTTCCCCCCAAGGGATATATATTTTACCCACACATTTGGAGCCCTCCTGGGATGCCCTCTAACATACTATAACCTCATTTAGCGGAGATTTTCACAAAAAGTGAAATTTTCAAAAATTCAGAAATTTTGCAAAAAACGACTAAATATGAAGGACTCATCGGGTGAAACGCTCTGGAACTGAAATCGGATGCGCTTACAGACATGCTCCCCTCTCTGGAAGTCTGAGACATGTGTGAAAATTTTCTAAGTCCAGAAAAAAAAAATTTTTCAACTTTTTTTCAAATGTCCCCCCAAGGGATATATATTTTACCCACACATTTGGAGCCCTCCTGGGATGCCCTCTAACATACTATAACCTCATTTAGCGGAAATTTTCACAAAAAAGTGAAATTTTCAAAAAGTCAGAAATTTTGCAAAAAATGACTAAGTATGAAGGACTCATCGGGTGAATCTCTTTGGAATTGAAATCGTATGCGCACACTGACATGCTCCCCTCTCTGGAAGTCTGAGACATGTGTGAAAATTTTCTAAGTCCAGAAAAAAAAAATTTTTCAACTTTTTTTCAAATTTCCCCCCAAGGTATATATATTTTACCCACACATTTGGAGCCCTCCTAGGATGCCCTCTAACATACTATAACCTCATTTAGCGGAGATTTTCACAAAAAAGTGAAATTTTCAAAAATTCAGAAATTTTGCAAAAAACGACTAAATATGAATGACTCATCGGGTGAAACGCTCTGGAACTGAAATCGGATGCGCGCACTGACATGCTCCCCTCTCTGGAAGTCTGAGACATGTGTGAAAATTTTCTAAGTCCAGAAAAAAAAAATTTTTCAACTTTTTTTCAAATTTCCCCCCAAGGTATATATATTTTACCCACACATTTGGAGCCCTCCTAGGATGCCCTCTAACATACTATAACCTCATTTAGCGGAGATTTTCACAAAAAAGTGAAATTTTCAAAAATTCAGAAATTTTGCAAAAAACGACTAAATATGAATGACTCATCGGGTGAAACGCTCTGGAACTGAAATCGGATGCGCGCACTGACATGCTCCCCTCTCTGGAAGTCTGAGACATGTGTGAAAATTTTCTAAGTCCAGAAAAAAAAATTTTTTCAACTTTTTTTCAAATTTCCCCCCAAGGGATATATATTTTACCCACACATTTGGAGCCCTCCTGGGATGCCCTCTAACATACTATAACCTCATTTAGCGGAGATTTTCACAAAAAAGTGAAATTTTCAAAAAGTCAGAAATTTTGCAAAAAACGACTAAGTATGAAGGACTCATCGGGTGAAACGCTCTGGAACTGAAATCGGATGCGCGCACTGACATGCTCCCCTCTCTGGAAGTCTGAGACATGTGTGAAAATTTTCTAAGTCCAGAAAAAAAAAAATTTTCAACCTTTTTTCAAATGTCCCCCCAAGGGATATATATTTTACCCCCACATTTGGAGCCCTCCTGGGATGCCCTCTAACATACTATAACCTCATTTAGCGGAGATTTTCACAAAAAAGTGAAATTTTCAAAAATTTAGAAATTTTGCAAAAAGTGACTAAGTATGAAGGACTCACCTTGTGAATCGCTCTGGAACTGAAATCGGATGCGCTTACAGACATGCTCCCCTCTCTGGAAGTCTGAGACATGTGTGAAAATTTTCTAAGTCCAGAAAAAAAATTTTTTTCAACTTTTTTTCAAATGTCCCCCCAAGGGATATATATTTTACCCACACATTTGGAGCCCTCCTGGGATGCCCTCTAACATAAAATAACCTCATTTAGCGGAGATTTTCACAAAAAAGTGAAATTTTCAAAAAGTCAGAAATTTTGCAAAAAACGACTAAGTATGAAGGACTCATCGGGTGAAAGGCTCTGGAACTGAAATCGGATGCACTTACAGACATGCTCCCCTCTCTGGAAGTCTGAGACATGTGTGAAAATTTTCTAAGTCCAGAAAAAAAAAATTTTTCAACTTTTTTTCAAATGTCCCCCCAAGGGATATATATTTTACCCACACATTTGGAGCCCTCCTGGGATGCCCTCTAACATACTATAACCTCATTTAGCGGAAATTTTCACAAAAAAGTGAAATTTTCAAAAAGTCTGAAATTTTGCAAAAAATGACTAAGTATGAAGGACTCATCGGGTGAATCTCTTTGGAATTGAAATCGTATGCGCGCACTGACATGCTCCCCTCTCTGGAAGTCTGAGACATGTGTGAAAATTTTCTAAGTCCAGAAAAAAAAAATTTTTCAACTTTTTTTCAAATTTCCCCCCAAGGTATATATATTTTACCCACACATTTGGAGCCCTCCTGGGATGCCCTCTAACATACTATAACCTCATTTAGCGGAGATTTTCACAAAAAAGTGAAATTTTCAAAAATTCAGAAATTTTGCAAAAAACGACTAAATATGAAGGACTCATCGGGTGAAACGCTCTGGAACTGAAATCCGATGCGCTTACAGACATGCTCCCCTCTCTGGAAGTCTGAGACATGTGTGAAAATTTTCTAAGTCCAGAAAAAAAAAATTTTCAACTTTTTTTCAAATTTCCCCCCAAGGGATATATATTTTACCCCCACATTTGGAGCCCTCCTGGGATGCCCTCTAACATACTATAACCTCATTTAGCGGAGATTTTCACAAAAAAGTGAAATTTTCAAAAATTTAGAAATTTTGCAAAAAATGACTAAGTATGAAGGACTCACCTTGTGAATCGCTCTGGAACTGAAATCGGATGCGCTTACAGACATGCTCCCCTCTCTGGAAGTCTGAGACATGTGTGAAAATTTTCTAAGTCCAGAAAAAAAATTTTTTTCAACTTTTTTTCAAATGTCCCCCCAAGGGATATATATTTTACCCACACATTTGGAGCCCTCCTGGGATGCCCTCTAACATACTATAACCTCATTTAGCGGAGATTTTAACAAAAAAGTGAAATTTTCAAAAAGTCAGAAATTTTGCAAAAAACGACTAAGTATGAAGGACTCATCGGGTGAAACGCTCTGGAACTGAAATCGGATGCGCTTACAGACATGCTCCCCTCTCTGGAAGTCTGAGACATGTGTGAAAATTTTCTAAGTCCAGAAAAAAAATTTTTTCAACTTTTTTTCAAATTTCCCCCCAAGGGATACATATTTTACCCACACATTTGGAGACCTCCTGCGATGCCCTCTAACATACTATAACCTCATTTAGCGGAGATTTTCACAAAAAAGTGAAATTTTCAAAAATTTAGAAATTTTGCAAAAAGTGACTAAGTATGAAGGACTCACCTTGTGAATCGCTCTGGAACTGAAATCGGATGCGCTTACAGACATGCTCCCCTCTCTGGAAGTCTGAGACATGTGTGAAAATTTTCTAAGTCCAGAAAAAAAAATTTTTTCAACTTTTTTTCAAATGTCCCCCCAAGGGATATATATTTTACCCACACATTTGGAGCCCTCCTGGGATGCCCTCTAAAATAAAATAACCTCATTTAGCGGAGATTTTCACAAAAAAGTGAAATTTTCAAAAAGTCAGAAATTTTGCAAAAAACGACTAAGTATGAAGGACTCATAGGGTGAAACGCTCTGGAACTGAAATCGGATGCACTTACAGACATGCTCCCCTCTCTGGAAGTCTGAGACATGTGTGAAAATTTTCTAAGTCCAGAAAAAAAAATTTTTCAACTTTTTTTCAAATTTCCCCCCAAGGGATACATATTTTACCCACACATTTGGAGACCTCCTGCGATGCCCTCTAACATACTATAACCTCATTTAGCGGAGATTTTCACAAAAAAGTGAAATTTTCAAAAAGTCAGAAATTTTGCAAAAAACGACTAAGTATGAAGGACTCATCGGGTGAAACGCTCTGGAACTGAAATCGGATGCGCTTACAGACATGCTCCCCTCTCTGGAAGTCTGAGACATGTGTGAAAATTTTCTAAGTCCAGAAAAAAAAATTTTCAACTTTTTTTCAAATTTCCCCCCAAGGGATATATATTTTACCCACACATTTGGAGCCCTCCTGCGATGCCCTCTAACACACTGTAACCTCATTTAGCGGAGATTTTCACAAAAAAGTGAAATTTTCAAAAAGTCAGAAATTTTGCAAAAAACGACTAAGTATGAAGGACTCATCGGGTGAATTGCTCTGGAACTGAAATCGGATGCGCTTACAGACATGCTCCCCTCTCTGGAAGTCTGAGACATGTGTGAAAATTTTCTAAGTCCAGAAAAAAAAATTTTTCAACTTTTTTTCAAATGTCCCCCCAAGGGATATATATTTTACCCACACATTTGGAGCCCTCCTGGGATGCCCTCTAACATACTATAACCTCATTTAGCGGAGATTTTCACAAAAAAGTGAAATTTTCAAAAATTTAGAAATTTTGCAAAAAGTGACTAAGTATAAAGGACTCACCTTGTGAATCGCTCTGGAACTGAAATCGGATGCGCTTACAGACATGCTCCCCTCTCTGGAAGTCTGAGACATGTGTGAAAATTTTCTAAGTCCAGAAAAAAAAATTTTTCAACTTTTTTTCAAATGTCCCCCCAAGGGATATATATTTTACCCACACATTTGGAGCCCTCCTGGGATGCCCTCTAAAATAAAATAACCTCATTTAGCGGAGATTTTCACAAAGAAGTGAAATTTTCAAAAAGTCAGAAATTTTGCAAAAAACGACTAAGTATGAAGGACTCATCGGGTGAAACGCTCTGGAACTGAAATCGGATGCACTTACAGACATGCTCCCCTCTCTGGAAGTCTGAGACATGTGTGAAAATTTTCTAAGTCCAGAAAAATTTTTTTTTTCAACTTTTTTTCAAATGTCCCCCCAAGGGATATATATTTTACCCACACATTTGGAGCCCTCCTGGGATGCCCTCTAACATACTGTAACCTCATTTAGCGGAAATTTTCACAAAAAAGTGAAATTTTCAAAAAGTCTGAAATTTTGCAAAAAATGACTAAGTATGAAGGACTCATCGGGTGAATCTCTTTGGAATTGAAATCGTATGCGCGCACTGACATGCTCCCCTCTCTGGAAGTCTGAGACATGTGTGAAAATTTTCTAAGTCCAGAAAAAAAAATTTTTCAACTTTTTTTCAAATTTCCCCCCAAGGGATACATATTTTACCCACACATTTGGAGACCTCCTGCGATGCCCTCTAACATACTATAACCTCATTTAGCGGAGATTTTCACAAAAAAGTGAAATTTTCAAAAAGTCAGAAATTTTGCAAAAAACGACTAAGTATGAAGGACTCATCGGGTGAAACGCTCTGGAACTGAAATCGGATGCGCTTACAGACATGCTCCCCTCTCTGGAAGTCTGAGACATGTGTGAAAATTTTCTAAGTCCAGAAAAAAAAATTTTTCAACTTTTTTTCAAATTTCCCCCCAAGGGATACATATTTTACCCACACATTTGGAGCCCTCCTGCGATGCCCTCTAACACACTGTAACCTCATTTAGCGGAGATTTTCACATAAAAGTGAAATTTTCAAAAAGTCAGAAATTTTGCAAAAAACGACTAAGTATGAAGGACTCATCGGGTGAAACGCTCTGGAACTGAAATCGGATGCGCGCACTGACATGCTCCCCTCTCTGGAAGTCTGAGACATGTGTGAAAATTTTTTAAGTCCAGAAAAAAAAAATTTCAACTTTTTTTCAAATTTCCCCCCAAGGGATATATATTTTACCCACACATTTGGAGCCTTACTGGGATGCCCTCTAACATACTATAACCTCATTTAGCGGAGATTTTCACAAAAAAGTGAAATTTTCAAAAAGTCAGAAATTTTGCAAAAAACGACTAAGTATGAAGGACTCATCGGGTGAAACGCTCTGGAACTGAAATCGGATGCGCTTACAGACATGCTCCCCTCTCTGGAAGTCTGAGACATGTGTGAAAATTTTCTAAGTCCAGAAAAAAAAATTTTTCAACTTTTTTTCAAATGTCCCCCCAAGGGATATATATTTTACCCACACATTTGGAGCCCTCCTGGGATGCCCTCTAACATACTATAACCTCATTTAGCGGAGATTTTCACAAAAAAGTGAAATTTTCAAAAAGTCAGAAATTTTGCAAAAAACGACTAAGTATGAAGGACTCATCGGGTGAAACGCTCTGGAACTGAAATCGGATGCGCTTACAGACATGCTCCCCTCTCTGGAAGTCTGAGACATGTGTGAAAATTTTCTAAGTCCAGAAAAAAAATTTTTTTCAACTTTTTTTCAAATGTCCCCCCAAGGGATATATATTTTACCCACACATTTGGAGCCCTCCTGGGATGCCCTCTAACATACTATAACCTCATTTAGCGGAGATTTTCACAAGAAAGTGAAATTTTCAAAAATTTAGAAATTTTGCAAAAAATGACTAAGTATGAAGGACTCACCTTGTGAATCGCTCTGGAACTGAAATCGGATGCGCTTACAGACATGCTCCCCTCTCTGGAAGTCTGAGACATGTGTGAAAATTTTCTAAGTCCAGAAAAAAAAATTTTTTCAACTTTTTTTCAAATTTCCCCCCAAGGGATATATATTTTACCCCCACATTTGGAGCCCTCCTGGGATGCCCTCTAACATACTATAACCTCATTTAGCGGAGATTTTCACAAAAAAGTGAAATTTTCAAAAAGTTAAAAATTTTGCAAAAAATGACTAAGTATGAAAGACTCACATTGTGAATCGCTCTGGAACTGAAATCGGATGCGCTTACAGACATGCTCCCCTCTCTGGAAGTCTGAGACATGTGTGAAAATTTTCTAAGTCCAGAAAAAAAAATTTTTTCAACTTTTTTTCAAATGTCCCCCCAAGGGAGATATATTTTACCCACACATTTGGAGCCCTCCTGGGATGCCCTCTAACATACTATAACCTCATTTAGCGGAGATTTTCACAAAAAAGTGAAATTTTCAAAAAGTCAGAAATTTTGCAAAAAACGACTAAGTATGAAGGACTCATCGGGTGAAACGCTCTGGAACTGAAATCGGATGCGCTTACAGACATGCTCCCCTCTCTGGAAGTCTGAGACATGTGTGAAAATTTTCTAAGTCCAGAAAAAAAAATTTTTCAACTTTTTTTCAAATTTCCCCCCAAGGGATACATATTTTACCCACACATTTGGAGCCCTCCTGCGATGCCCTCTAACACACTGTAACCTCATTTAGCGGAGATTTTCACAAAAAAGTGAAATTTTCAAAAAGTCAGAAATTTTGCAAAAAACGACTAAGTATGAAGGACTCATCGGGTGAAACGCTCTGGAACTGAAATCGGATGCGCGCACTGACATGCTCCCCTCTCTGGAAGTCTGAGACATGTGTGAAAATTTTTTAAGTCCAGAAAAAAAAAATTTCAACTTTTTTTCAAATTTCCCCCCAAGGGATATATATTTTACCCACACATTTGGAGCCCTCCTGGGATGCCCTCTAACATACTATAACCTCATTTAGCGGAGATTTTCACAAGAAAGTGAAATTTTCAAAAATTTAGAAATTTTGCAAAAAATGACTAAGTATGAAGGACTCACCTTGTGAATCGCTCTGGAACTGAAATCGGATGCGCTTACAGACATGCTCCCCTCTCTGGAAGTCTGAGACATGTGTGAAAATTTTCTAAGTCCAGAAAAAAAAATTTTTCAACTTTTTTTCAAATTTCCCCCCAAGGGATACATATTTTACCCACACATTTGGAGACCTCCTGCGATGCCCTCTAACATACTATAACCTCATTTAGCGGAGATTTTCACAAAAAAGTGAAATTTTCAAAAAGTCAGAAATTTTGCAAAAAACGACTAAGTATGAAGGACTCATCGGGTGAAACGCTCTGGAACTGAAATCGGATGCGCTTACAGACATGCTCCCCTCTCTGGAAGTCTGAGACATGTGTGAAAATTTTCTAAGTCCAGAAAAAAAAATTTTTCAACTTTTTTTCAAATTTCCCCCCAAGGGATATATATTTTACCCACACATTTGGATCCCTCCTGGGATGCCCTCTAACATACTATAACCTCATTTAGTGGAGATTTTCACAAAAAAGTGAAATTTTCAAAAAGTTAAATTTTTTCCAAAAAACGACTAAGTATGAAGGACTCATCGGGTGAAACGCTCTGGAACTGAAATCGGATGCGCTTACAGACATGCTCCCCTCTCTGGAAGTCTGAGACATGTGTGAAAATTTTCTAAGTCCAGAAAAAAAAAATTTTTCAACTTTTTTTCAAATGTCCCCCCAAGGGATATATATTTTACCCACACATTTGGAGCCCTCCTGGGATGCCCTCTAACATACTATAACCTCATTTAGCGGAGATTTTCACAAAAAAGTGAAATTTTCAAAAAGTCAGAAATTTTGCAAAAAATGACTAAGTATGAAGGACTCATCGGGTGAATCGCTCTGGAACTGAAATCGGATGCGCGCACTGACATGCTCCCCTCTCTGGAAGTCTGAGACATGTGTGAAAATTTTCTAAGTCCAGAAAAAAAATTTTTTTCAACTTTTTTTCAAATTTCCCCCCAAGGGATATATATTTTACCCCCACATTTGGAGCCCTCCTGGGATGCCCTCTAACATACTATAACCTCATTTAGCGGAGATTTTCACAAAAAAGTGAAATTTTCAAAAAGTCAGAAATTTTGCAAAAAATGACTAAGTATGAAGGACTCATCGGGTGAATCGCTCTGGAACTGAAATCGGATGCGCGCACTGACATGCTCCCCTCTCTGGAAGTCTGAGACATGTGTGAAAATTTTCTAAGTCCAGAAAAAAAAATTTTTTCAACTTTTTTTCAAATTTCCCCCCAAGGGATATATATTTTACCCCCACATTTGGAGCCCTCCTGGGATGCCCTCTAACATACTATAACCTCATTTAGCGGAGATTTTCACAAAAAAGTGAAATTTTCAAAAAGTTAAAAATTTTGCAAAAAATGACTAAGTATGAAAGACTCACATTGTGAATCGCTCTGGAACTGAAATCGGATGCGCTTACAGACATGCTCCCCTCTCTGGAAGTCTGAGACATGTGTGAAAATTTTCTAAGTCCAGAAAAAAAAATTTTTTCAACTTTTTTTCAAATGTCCCCCCAAGGGAGATATATTTTACCCACACATTTGGAGCCCTCCTGGGATGCCCTCTAACATACTATAACCTCATTTAGCGGAGATTTTCACAAAAAAGTGAAATTTTCAAAAAGTCAGAAATTTTGCAAAAAACGACTAAGTATGAAGGACTCATCGGGTGAAACGCTCTGGAACTGAAATCGGATGCGCTTACAGACATGCTCCCCTCTCTGGAAGTCTGAGACATGTGTGAAAATTTTCTAAGTCCAGAAAAAAAAATTTTTCAACTTTTTTTCAAATTTCCCCCCAAGGGATACATATTTTACCCACACATTTGGAGCCCTCCTGCGATGCCCTCTAACACACTGTAACCTCATTTAGCGGAGATTTTCACAAAAAAGTGAAATTTTCAAAAAGTCAGAAATTTTGCAAAAAACGACTAAGTATGAAGGACTCATCGGGTGAAACGCTCTGGAACTGAAATCGGATGCGCGCACTGACATGCTCCCCTCTCTGGAAGTCTGAGACATGTGTGAAAATTTTTTAAGTCCAGAAAAAAAAAATTTCAACTTTTTTTCAAATTTCCCCCCAAGGGATATATATTTTACCCACACATTTGGAGCCTTACTGGGATGCCCTCTAACATACTATAACCTCATTTAGCGGAGATTTTCACAAAAAAGTGAAATTTTCAAAAAGTCAGAAATTTTGCAAAAAACGACTAAGTATGAAGGACTCATCGGGTGAAACGCTCTGGAACTGAAATCGGATGCGCTTACAGACATGCTCCCCTCTCTGGAAGTCTGAGACATGTGTGAAAATTTTCTAAGTCCAGAATAAAAAATTTTTCAACTTTTTTTCAAATGTCCCCCCAAGGGATATATATTTTACCCACACATTTGGAGCCCTCCTGGGATGCCCTCTAACATACTATAACCTCATTTAGCGGAGATTTTCACAAAAAAGTGAAATTTTCAAAAAGTCAGAAATTTTGCAAAAAACGACTAAGTATGAAGGACTCATCGGGTGAAACGCTCTGGAACTGAAATCGGATGCGCTTACAGACATGCTCCCCTCTCTGGAAGTCTGAGACATGTGTGAAAATTTTCTAAGTCCAGAAAAAAAATTTTTTTCAACTTTTTTTCAAATGTCCCCCCAAGGGATATATATTTTACCCACACATTTGGAGCCCTCCTGGGATGCCCTCTAACATACTATAACCTCATTTAGCGGAGATTTTCACAAGAAAGTGAAATTTTCAAAAATTTAGAAATTTTGCAAAAAATGACTAAGTATGAAGGACTCACCTTGTGAATCGCTCTGGAACTGAAATCGGATGCGCTTACAGACATGCTCCCCTCTCTGGAAGTCTGAGACATGTGTGAAAATTTTCTAAGTCCAGAAAAAAAAATTTTTCAACTTTTTTTCAAATTTCCCCCCAAGGGATACATATTTTACCCACACATTTGGAGACCTCCTGCGATGCCCTCTAACATACTATAACCTCATTTAGCGGAGATTTTCACAAAAAAGTGAAATTTTCAAAAAGTCAGAAATTTTGCAAAAAACGACTAAGTATGAAGGACTCATCGGGTGAAACGCTCTGGAACTGAAATCGGATGCGCTTACAGACATGCTCCCCTCTCTGGAAGTCTGAGACATGTGTGAAAATTTTCTAAGTCCAGAAAAAAAAATTTTTCAACTTTTTTTCAAATTTCCCCCCAAGGGATATATATTTTACCCACACATTTGGATCCCTCCTGGGATGCCCTCTAACATACTATAACCTCATTTAGTGGAGATTTTCACAAAAAAGTGAAATTTTCAAAAAGGCAGAAATTTTGCAAAAAATGACTAAGTATGAAGGACTCATCGGGTGAATCGCTCTGGAACTGAAATCGGATGCGCGCACTGACATGCTCCCCTCTCTGGAAGTCTGAGACATGTGTGAAAATTTTCTAAGTCCAGAAAAAAAAATTTTTTCAACTTTTTTTCAAATGTCCCCCCAAGGGATATATATTTTACCCACAAATTTGGAGCCCTCCTGGGATGCCCTCTAACATACTATAACCTCATTTAGCGGAGATTTTCACAAAAAAGTGAAATTTTCAAAAAGTCAGAAATTTTGCAAAAAATGACTAAGTATGAAGGACTCATCGGGTGAATCGCTCTGGAACTGAAATCGGATGCGCGCACTGACATGCTCCCCTCTCTGGAAGTCTGAGACATGTGTGAAAATTTTCTAAGTCTAGAAAAAAAAATTTTTTCAACTTTTTTTCAAATTTCCCCCCAAGGGATATATATTTTACCCCCACATTTGGAGCCCTCCTGGGATGCCCTCTAACATACTATAACCTCATTTAGCGGAGATTTTCACAAAAAAGTGAAATTTTCAAAAAGTTAAAAATTTTGCAAAAAATGACTAAGTATGAAGGACTCATCGGGTGAATTGCTCTGGAACTGAAATCGGATGCGCGCACTGACATGCTCCCCTCTCTGGAAGTCTGAGACATGTGTGAAAATTTTCTAAGTCCAGAAATAAAAAATTTTCAACTTTTTTTCAAATTTCCCCCCAAGGGATATATATTTTACCCACACATTTGGAGCCCTCCTGGGATGCCCTCTAACATACTATAACCTCATTTAGCGGAGATTTTCACAAAAAAGTGAAATTTTCAAAAATTCAGAAATTTTGCAAAAAATGACTAAGTATGAAGGACTCATCGGGTGAAACGCTCTGGAACTGAAATCGGATGCGCTTACAGACATGCTCCCCTCTCTGGAAGTCTGAGACATGTGTGAAAATTTTCTAAGTCCAGAAAAAAAATTTTTCAACTTTTTTTCAAATTTCCCCCCAAGGGATATATATTTTACCCACACATTTGGATCCCTCCTGGGATGCCCTCTAACATACTATAACCTTATTTAGCGGAGATTTTCACAAAAAAGTGAAATTTTCAAAAAGTCAGAAATTTTGCAAAAAACGACTAAGTATGAAGGACTCATCGGGTGAAACGCTCTGGAACTGAAATCGGATGCGCTTACAGACATGCTCCCGTCTCTGGAAGTCTGAGACATGTGTGAAAATTTTCTAAGTCCAGAAAAAAAAATTTTTCAACTTTTTTCAAATTTCCCCCTAAGGGATATATATTTTACCGACACATTTGGAGCCCTCCTGCGATGCCCTCTAACATACTATAACCTCATTTAGCGGAGATTTTCACAAAAAAGTGAAATTTTCAAAAAGTCAGAAATTTTGCAAAAAACGACTAAGTATGAAGGACTCATCGGGTGAATTGCTCTGGAACTGAAATCGGATGTGCGCACAGACATGCTCCCCTCTCTGGAAGTCTGAGACATGTGTGAAAATTTTCTAAGTCCAGAAAAAAAAAAATTTTCAACTTTTTTTCAAATGTCCCCCCAAGGGATATATATTTTACCCACACATTTGGAGCCCTCCTGGGATGCCCTCTAACATACTATAACCTCATTTAGCGGAGATTTTCACAAAAAAGTGAAATTTTCAAAAATTTAGAAATTTTGCAAAAAATGACTAAGTATGAAGGACTCACCTTGTGAATCGCTCTGGAACTGAAATCGGATGCGCTTACAGACATGCTCCCCTCTCTGGAAGTCTGAGACATGTGTGAAAATTTTCTAAGTCCAGAAAAAAAAATTTTTTCAACTTTTTTTCAAATGTCCCCCAAGGGATATATATTTTACCGACACATTTGGAGCCCTCCTGCGATGCCCTCTAACATACTATAACCTCATTTAGCGGAGATTTTCACAAAAAAGTGAAATTTTCAAAAAGTCAGAAATTTTGCAAAAAACGACTAAGTATGAAGGACTCATCGGGTGAATTGCTCTGGAACTGAAATCGGATGTGCGCACAGACATGCTCCCCTCTCTGGAAGTCTGAGACATGTGTGAAAATTTTCTAAGTCCAGAAAAAAAAATTTTTCAACTTTTTTTCAAATTTCCCCCCAAGGGATATATATTTTACCCACACATTTGGATCCCTCCTGGGATGCCCTCTAACATACTATAACCTCATTTAGTGGAGATTTTCACAAAAAAGTGAAATTTTCAAAAAGTTAAATTTTTTCCAAAAAACGACTAAGTATGAAGGACTCATCGGGTGAAACGCTCTGGAACTGAAATCGGATGCGCTTACAGACATGCTCCCCTCTCTGGAAGTCTGAGACATGTGTGAAAATTTTCTAAGTCCAGAAAAAAAAAATTTTTCAACTTTTTTTCAAATGTCCCCCCAAGGGATATATATTTTACCCACACATTTGGAGCCCTCCTGGGATGCCCTCTAACATACTATAACCTCATTTAGCGGAGATTTTCACAAAAAAGTGAAATTTTCAAAAAGTCAGAAATTTTGCAAAAAATGACTAAGTATGAAGGACTCATCGGGTGAATCGCTCTGGAACTGAAATCGGATGCGCGCACTGACATGCTCCCCTCTCTGGAAGTCTGAGACATGTGTGAAAATTTTCTAAGTCCAGAAAAAAAAATTTTTTCAACTTTTTTTCAAATGTCCCCCCAAGGGATATATATTTTACCCACACATTTGGAGCCCTCCTGGGATGCCCTCTAACATACTATAACCTCATTTAGCGGAGATTTTCACAAAAAAGTGAAATTTTCAAAAAGTCAGAAATTTTGCAAAAAATGACTAAGTATGAAGGACTCATCGGGTGAATCGCTCTGGAACTGAAATCGGATGCGCTTACAGACATGCTCCCCTCTCTGGAAGTCTGAGACATGTGTGAAAATTTTCTAAGTCCAGAAAAAAAATTTTTTTCAACTTTTTTTCAAATGTCCCCCCAAGGGATATATATTTTACCCACACATTTGGAGCCCTCCTGGGATGCCCTCTAACATACTATAACCTCATTTAGCGGAGATTTTCACAAAAAAGTGAAATTTTCAAAAAGTCAGAAATTTTGCAAAAAACGACTAAGTATGAAGGACTCATCGGGTGAAACGCTCTGGAACTGAAATCGGATGCGCTTACAGACATGCTCCCCTCTCTGGAAGTCTGAGACATGTGTGAAAATTTTCTAAGTCCAGAAAAAAAAATTTTTCAACTTTTTTTCAAATTTCCCCCCAAGGGATATATATTTTACCCACACATTTGGATCCCTCCTGGGATGCCCTCTAACATACTATAACCTCATTTAGCGGAGATTTTCACAAAAAAGTGAAATTTTCAAAAAGTCAGAAATTTTGCAAAAAACGACTAAGTATGAAGGACTCATCGGGTGAAACGCTCTGGAACTGAAATCGGATGCGCTTACAGACATGCTCCCGTCTCTGGAAGTCTGAGACATGTGTGAAAATTTTCTAAGTCCAGAAAAAAAAATTTTTCAACTTTTTTTCAAATTTCCCCCTAAGGGATATATATTTTACCGACACATTTGGATCCCTCCTGGGATGCCCTCTAACATACTATAACCTCATTTAGTGGAGATTTTCACAAAAAAGTGAAATTTTCAAAAAGTCAGAAATTTTGCAAAAAATGACTAAGTATGAAGGACTCATCGGGTGAATCGCTCTGGAACTGAAATCGGATGCGCGCACTGACATGCTCCCCTCTCTGGAAGTCTGAGACATGTGTGAAAATTTTCTAAGTCCAGAAAAAAAAATTTTTTCAACTTTTTTTCAAATTTCCCCCCAAGGGATATATATTTTACCCCCACATTTGGAGCCCTCCTGGGATGCCCTCTAACATACTATAACCTCATTTAGCGGAGATTTTCACAAAAAAGTGAAATTTTCAAAAATTCAGAAATTTTGCAAAAAATGACTAAGTATGAAGGACTCATCGGGTGAAACGCTCTGGAACTGAAATCGGATGCGCTTACAGACATGCTCCCCTCTCTGGAAGTCTGAGACATGTGTGAAAATTTTCTAAGTCCAGAAAAAAAAATTTTCAACTTTTTTTCAAATTTCCCCCCAAGGGATATATATTTTACCCACACATTTGGATCCCTCCTGGGATGCCCTCTAACATACTATAACCTTATTTAGCGGAGATTTTCACAAAAAAGTGAAATTTTCAAAAAGTCAGAAATTTTACAAAAAACGACTAAGTATGAAGGACTCATCGGGTGAAACGCTCTGGAACTGAAATCGGATGCGCTTACAGACATGCTCCCCTCTCTGGAAGTCTGAGACATGTGTGAAAATTTTCTAAGTCCAGAAAAAAAAATTTTTCAACTTTTTTTCAAATTTCCCCCTAAGGGATATATATTTTACCGACACATTTGGAGCCCTCCTGCGATGCCCTCTAACATACTATAACCTCATTTAGCGGAGATTTTCACAAAAAAGTGAAATTTTCAAAAAGTCAGAAATTTTGCAAAAAACGACTAAGTATGAAGGACTCATCGGGTGAATTGCTCTGGAACTGAAATCGGATGTGCGCACAGACATGCTCCCCTCTCTGGAAGTCTGAGACATGTGTGAAAATTTTCTAAGTCCAGAAAAAAAAAAATTTTCAACTTTTTTTCAAATGTCCCCCCAAGGGATATATATTTTACCCACACATTTGGAGCCCTCCTGGGATGCCCTCTAACATACTATAACCTCATTTAGCGGAGATTTTCACAAAAAAGTGAAATTTTCAAAAATTTAGAAATTTTGCAAAAAATGACTAAGTATGAAGGACTCACCTTGTGAATCGCTCTGGAACTGAAATCGGATGCGCTTACAGACATGCTCCCCTCTCTGGAAGTCTGAGACATGTGTGAAAATTTTCTAAGTCCAGAAAAAAAAATTTTTTCAACTTTTTTTCAAATGTCCCCCAAGGGATATATATTTTACCGACACATTTGGAGCCCTCCTGCGATGCCCTCTAACATACTATAACCTCATTTAGCGGAGATTTTCACAAAAAAGTGAAATTTTCAAAAAGTCAGAAATTTTGCAAAAAACGACTAAGTATGAAGGACTCATCGGGTGAATTGCTCTGGAACTGAAATCGGATGTGCGCACAGACATGCTCCCCTCTCTGGAAGTCTGAGACATGTGTGAAAATTTTCTAAGTCCAGAAAAAAAAATTTTTCAACTTTTTTTCAAATTTCCCCCCAAGGGATATATATTTTACCCACACATTTGGATCCCTCCTGGGATGCCCTCTAACATACTATAACCTCATTTAGTGGAGATTTTCACAAAAAAGTGAAATTTTCAAAAAGTTAAATTTTTTCCAAAAAACGACTAAGTATGAAGGACTCATCGGGTGAAACGCTCTGGAACTGAAATCGGATGCGCTTACAGACATGCTCCCCTCTCTGGAAGTCTGAGACATGTGTGAAAATTTTCTAAGTCCAGAAAAAAAAAATTTTTCAACTTTTTTTCAAATGTCCCCCCAAGGGATATATATTTTACCCACACATTTGGAGCCCTCCTGGGATGCCCTCTAACATACTATAACCTCATTTAGCGGAGATTTTCACAAAAAAGTGAAATTTTCAAAAAGTCAGAAATTTTGCAAAAAATGACTAAGTATGAAGGACTCATCGGGTGAATCGCTCTGGAACTGAAATCGGATGCGCGCACTGACATGCTCCCCTCTCTGGAAGTCTGAGACATGTGTGAAAATTTTCTAAGTCCAGAAAAAAAAATTTTTTCAACTTTTTTTCAAATGTCCCCCCAAGGGATATATATTTTACCCACACATTTGGAGCCCTCCTGGGATGCCCTCTAACATACTATAACCTCATTTAGCGGAGATTTTCACAAAAAAGTGAAATTTTCAAAAAGTCAGAAATTTTGCAAAAAATGACTAAGTATGAAGGACTCATCGGGTGAATCGCTCTGGAACTGAAATCGGATGCGCTTACAGACATGCTCCCCTCTCTGGAAGTCTGAGACATGTGTGAAAATTTTCTAAGTCCAGAAAAAAAATTTTTTTCAACTTTTTTTCAAATGTCCCCCCAAGGGATATATATTTTACCCACACATTTGGAGCCCTCCTGGGATGCCCTCTAACATACTATAACCTCATTTAGCGGAGATTTTCACAAAAAAGTGAAATTTTCAAAAAGTCAGAAATTTTGCAAAAAACGACTAAGTATGAAGGACTCATCGGGTGAAACGCTCTGGAACTGAAATCGGATGCGCTTACAGACATGCTCCCCTCTCTGGAAGTCTGAGACATGTGTGAAAATTTTCTAAGTCCAGAAAAAAAAATTTTTCAACTTTTTTTCAAATTTCCCCCCAAGGGATATATATTTTACCCACACATTTGGATCCCTCCTGGGATGCCCTCTAACATACTATAACCTCATTTAGCGGAGATTTTCACAAAAAAGTGAAATTTTCAAAAAGTCAGAAATTTTGCAAAAAACGACTAAGTATGAAGGACTCATCGGGTGAAACGCTCTGGAACTGAAATCGGATGCGCTTACAGACATGCTCCCGTCTCTGGAAGTCTGAGACATGTGTGAAAATTTTCTAAGTCCAGAAAAAAAAATTTTTCAACTTTTTTTCAAATTTCCCCCTAAGGGATATATATTTTACCGACACATTTGGATCCCTCCTGGGATGCCCTCTAACATACTATAACCTCATTTAGTGGAGATTTTCACAAAAAAGTGAAATTTTCAAAAAGTCAGAAATTTTGCAAAAAATGACTAAGTATGAAGGACTCATCGGGTGAATCGCTCTGGAACTGAAATCGGATGCGCTTACAGACATGCTCCCCTCTCTGGAAGTCTGAGACATGTGTGAAAATTTTCTAAGTCCAGAAAAAAAATTTTTTTCAACTTTTTTTCAAATGTCCCCCCAAGGGATATATATTTTACCCACACATTTGGAGCCCTCCTGGGATGCCCTCTAACATACTATAACCTCATTTAGCGGAGATTTTCACAAAAAAGTGAAATTTTCAAAAAGTCAGAAATTTTGCAAAAAACGACTAAGTATGAAGGACTCATCGGGTGAAACGCTCTGGAACTGAAATCGGATGCGCTTACAGACATGCTCCCCTCTCTGGAAGTCTGAGACATGTGTGAAAATTTTCTAAGTCCAGAAAAAAAAATTTTTCAACTTTTTTTCAAATTTCCCCCCAAGGGATATATATTTTACCCACACATTTGGATCCCTCCTGGGATGCCCTCTAACATACTATAACCTCATTTAGCGGAGATTTTCACAAAAAAGTGAAATTTTCAAAAAGTCAGAAATTTTGCAAAAAACGACTAAGTATGAAGGACTCATCGGGTGAAACGCTCTGGAACTGAAATCGGATGCGCTTACAGACATGCTCCCGTCTCTGGAAGTCTGAGACATGTGTGAAAATTTTCTAAGTCCAGAAAAAAAAATTTTTCAACTTTTTTTCAAATTTCCCCCTAAGGGATATATATTTTACCGACACATTTGGATCCCTCCTGGGATGCCCTCTAACATACTATAACCTCATTTAGTGGAGATTTTCACAAAAAAGTGAAATTTTCAAAAAGTCAGAAATTTTGCAAAAAATGACTAAGTATGAAGGACTCATCGGGTGAATCGCTCTGGAACTGAAATCGGATGCGCGCACTGACATGCTCCCCTCTCTGGAAGTCTGAGACATGTGTGAAAATTTTCTAAGTCCAGAAAAAAAAATTTTTTCAACTTTTTTTCAAATTTCCCCCCAAGGGATATATATTTTACCCCCACATTTGGAGCCCTCCTGGGATGCCCTCTAACATACTATAACCTCATTTAGCGGAGATTTTCACAAAAAAGTGAAATTTTCAAAAAGTTAAAAATTTTGCAAAAAATGACTAAGTATGAAGGACTCATCGGGTGAAACGCTCTGGAACTGAAATCGGATGCGCTTACAGACATGCTCCCCTCTCTGGAAGTCTGAGACATGTGTGAAAATTTTCTAAGTCCAGAAAAAAAAAATTTTTCAACTTTTTTTCAAATGTCCCCCCAAGAGATATATATTTTACCCACACATTTGGAGCCCTCCTGGGATGCCCTCTAACATACTATAACCTCATTTAGCGGAGATTTTCACAAAAAAGTGAAATTTTCAAAAAGTCAGAAATTTTGCAAAAAACGACTAAGTATGAAGGACTCATCGGGTGAAACGCTCTGGAAGTGAAATCGGATGCGCTTACAGACATGCTCCCGTCTCTGGAAGTCTGAGACATGTGTGAAAATTTTCTAAGTCCAGAAAAAAAAATTTTTCAACTTTTTTTCAAATTTCCCCCCAAGGGATATATATTTTACCCACACATTTGGAGCCCTCCTGGGATGCCCTCTAACATACTATAACCTCATTTAGCGGAGATTTTCACAAAAAAGTGAAATTTTCAAAAATTTAGAAATTTTGCAAAAAATGACTAAGTATGAAGGACTCACCTTGTGAATCGCTCTGGAACTGAAATCGGATGCGCTTACAGACATGCTCCCCTCTCTGGAAGTCTGAGACATGTGTGAAAATTTTCTAAGTCCAGAAAAAAAAATTTTTTCAACTTTTTTTCAAATGTCCCCCAAGGGATATATATTTTACCGACACATTTGGAGCCCTCCTGCGATGCCCTCTAACATACTATAACCTCATTTAGCGGAGATTTTCACAAAATAGTGAAATTTTCAAAAAGTCAGAAATTTTGCAAAAAACGACTAAGTATGAAGGACTCATCGGGTGAATTGCTCTGGAACTGAAATCGGATGTGCGCACAGACATGCTCCCCTCTCTGGAAGTCTGAGACATGTGTGAAAATTTTCTAAGTCCAGAAAAAAAAATTTTTCAACTTTTTTTCAAATTTCCCCCCAAGGGATATATATTTTACCCACACATTTGGATCCCTCCTGGGATGCCCTCTAACATACTATAACCTCATTTAGTGGAGATTTTCACAAAAAAGTGAAATTTTCAAAAAGTTAAATTTTTTCCAAAAAACGACTAAGTATGAAGGACTCATCGGGTGAAACGCTCTGGAACTGAAATCGGATGCGCTTACAGACATGCTCCCCTCTCTGGAAGTCTGAGACATGTGTGAAAATTTTCTAAGTCCAGAAAAAAAAAATTTTTCAACTTTTTTTCAAATGTCCCCCCAAGGGATATATATTTTACCCACACATTTGGAGCCCTCCTGGGATGCCCTCTAACATACTATAACCTCATTTAGCGGAGATTTTCACAAAAAAGTGAAATTTTCAAAAAGTCAGAAATTTTGCAAAAAATGACTAAGTATGAAGGACTCATCGGGTGAATCGCTCTGGAACTGAAATCGGATGCGCGCACTGACATGCTCCCCTCTCTGGAAGTCTGAGACATGTGTGAAAATTTTCTAAGTCCAGAAAAAAAAATTTTTTCAACTTTTTTTCAAATGTCCCCCCAAGGGATATATATTTTACCCACACATTTGGAGCCCTCCTGGGATGCCCTCTAACATACTATAACCTCATTTAGCGGAGATTTTCACAAAAAAGTGAAATTTTCAAAAAGTCAGAAATTTTGCAAAAAATGACTAAGTATGAAGGACTCATCGGGTGAATCGCTCTGGAACTGAAATCGGATGCGCTTACAGACATGCTCCCCTCTCTGGAAGTCTGAGACATGTGTGAAAATTTTCTAAGTCCAGAAAAAAAATTTTTTTCAACTTTTTTTCAAATGTCCCCCCAAGGGATATATATTTTACCCACACATTTGGAGCCCTCCTGGGATGCCCTCTAACATACTATAACCTCATTTAGCGGAGATTTTCACAAAAAAGTGAAATTTTCAAAAAGTCAGAAATTTTGCAAAAAACGACTAAGTATGAAGGACTCATCGGGTGAAACGCTCTGGAACTGAAATCGGATGCGCTTACAGACATGCTCCCCTCTCTGGAAGTCTGAGACATGTGTGAAAATTTTCTAAGTCCAGAAAAAAAAATTTTTCAACTTTTTTTCAAATTTCCCCCCAAGGGATATATATTTTACCCACACATTTGGATCCCTCCTGGGATGCCCTCTAACATACTATAACCTCATTTAGCGGAGATTTTCACAAAAAAGTGAAATTTTCAAAAAGTCAGAAATTTTGCAAAAAATGACTAAGTATGAAGGACTCATCGGGTGAATCGCTCTGGAACTGAAATCGGATGCGCGCACTGACATGCTCCCCTCTCTGGAAGTCTGAGACATGTGTGAAAATTTTCTAAGTCCAGAAAAAAAAATTTTTTCAACTTTTTTTCAAATTTCCCCCCAAGGGATATATATTTTACCCCCACATTTGGAGCCCTCCTGGGATGCCCTCTAACATACTATAACCTCATTTAGCGGAGATTTTCACAAAAAAGTGAAATTTTCAAAAAGTTAAAAATTTTGCAAAAAATGACTAAGTATGAAGGACTCATCGGGTGAAACGCTCTGGAACTGAAATCGGATGCGCTTACAGACATGCTCCCCTCTCTGGAAGTCTGAGACATGTGTGAAAATTTTCTAAGTCCAGAAAAAAAAAAATTTTCAACTTTTTTTCAAATGTCCCCCCAAGAGATATATATTTTACCCACACATTTGGAGCCCTCCTGGGATGCCCTCTAACATACTATAACCTCATTTAGCGGAGATTTTCACAAAAAAGTGAAATTTTCAAAAAGTCAGAAATTTTGCAAAAAACGACTAAGTATGAAGGACTCATCGGGTGAAACGCTCTGGAAGTGAAATCGGATGCGCTTACAGACATGCTCCCGTCTCTGGAAGTCTGAGACATGTGTGAAAATTTTCTAAGTCCAGAAAAAAAAATTTTTCAACTTTTTTTCAAATTTCCCCCCAAGGGATATATATTTTACCGACACATTTGGAGCCCTCCTGCGATGCCCTCTAACATACTATAACCTCATTTAGCGGAGATTTTCACAAAAAAGTGAAATTTTCAAAAAGTCAGAAATTTTGCAAAAAACGACTAAGTATGAAGGACTCATCGGGTGAATTGCTCTGGAACTGAAATCGGATGTGCGCACAGACATGCTCCCCTCTCTGGAAGTCTGAGACATGTGTGAAAATTTTCTAAGTCCAGAAAAAAAAAAATTTTCAACTTTTTTTCAAATGTCCCCCCAAGGGATATATATTTTACCCACACATTTGGAGCCCTCCTGGGATGCCCTCTAACATACTATAACCTCATTTAGCGGAGATTTTCACAAAAAAGTGAAATTTTCAAAAATTTAGAAATTTTGCAAAAAATGACTAAGTATGAAGGACTCACCTTGTGAATCGCTCTGGAACTGAAATCGGATGCGCTTACAGACATGCTCCCCTCTCTGGAAGTCTGAGACATGTGTGAAAATTTTCTAAGTCCAGAAAAAAAAATTTTTTCAACTTTTTTTCAAATGTCCCCCCAAGGGATATATATTTTACCCACACATTTGGAGCCCTCCTGGGATGCCCTCTAACATACTATAACCTCATTTAGCGGAGATTTTCACAAAAAAGTGAAATTTTCAAAAAGTCAGAAATTTTGCAAAAAACGACTAAGTATGAAGGACTCATCGGGTGAATTGCTCTGGAACTGAAATCGGATGCGCGCACTGACATGCTCCCCTCTCTGGAAGTCTGAGACATGTGTGAAAATTTTCTAAGTCCAGAAAAAAAAAATTTTCAACTTTTTTCAAATTTCCCCCCAAGGGATATATATTTTACCCACACATTTGGAGCCCTCCTGGGATGCCCTCTAACATACTATAACCTCATTTAGCGGAGATTTTCACAAAAATGTGAAATTTTCAAAAATTCTGAAATTTTGCAAAAAATTACTAAGTATGAAGGACTCATCGGGTGAAACGCTCTGGAACTGAAATCGGATGCGCTTACAGACATGCTCCCCTCTCTGGAAGTCTGAGACATGTGTGAAAATTTTCTAAGTCCAGAAAAAAAAATTTTTCAACTTTTTTTCAAATTTCCCCCCAAGGGATATATATTTTACCCACACATTTGGATCCCTCCTGGGATGCCCTCTAACATACTATAACCTCATTTAGTGGAGATTTTCACAAAAAAGTAAAATTTTCAAAAAGTTAAATTTTTTCCAAAAAACGACTAAGTATGAAGGACTCATCGGGTGAAACGCTCTGGAACTGAAATCGGATGCGCTTACAGACATGCTCCCCTCTCTGGAAGTCTGAGACATGTGTGAAAATTTTCTAAGTCCAGAAAAAAAAATTTTTCAACTTTTTTTCAAATTTCCCCCCAAGGGATATATATTTTACCCCCACATTTGGAGCCCTCCTGGGATGCTCTCTAACATACTATAACCTCATTTAGCGGAGATTTTCACAAAAAAGTGAAATTTTCAAAAAGTTAGAAATTTTGCAAAAAATGACTAAGTATGAAGGACTCACTTTGTGAATCGCTCTGGAACTGAAATCGGATGCGCTTACAGACATTCTCCCCTCTCTGGAAGTCTGAGACATGTGTGAAAATTTTCTAAGTCCAGAAAAAAAAAATTTTTCAACTTTTTTTCAAATGTACCCCCAAAGGATATATATTTTACCCACACATTTGGAGCCCTCCTGGGATGCCCTCTAACATACTATAACCTCATTTAGTGGAGATTTTCACAAAAAAGTGAAATTTTCAAAAAGTCAGAAATTTTGCAAAAAACGACTAAGTATGAAGGACTCATCGGGTGAAACGCTCTGGAACTGAAATCGGATGCGCTTACAGACATGCTCCCGTCTCTGGAAGTCTGAGACATGTGTGAAAATTTTCTAAGTCCAGAAAAAAAAATTTTTCAACTTTTTTTCAAATTTCCCCCCAAGGGATATATATTTTACCGACACATTTGGAGCCCTCCTGCGATGCCCTCTAACATACTATAACCTCATTTAGCGGAGATTTTCACAAAAAAGTGAAATTTTCAAAAAGTCAGAAATTTTGCAAAAAACGACTAAGTATGAAGGACTCATCGGGTGAATTGCTCTGGAACTGAAATCGGATGTGCGCACAGACATGCTCCCCTCTCTGGAAGTCTGAGACATGTGTGAAAATTTTCTAAGTCCAGAAAAAAAAAATTTTTCAACTTTTTTTCAAATGTCCCCCCAAGGGATATATATTTTACCCACACATTTGGAGCCCTCCTGGGATGCCCTCTAACATACTATAACCTCATTTAGCGGAGATTTTCACAAAAAAGTGAAATTTTCAAAAATTTAGAAATTTTGCAAAAAATGACTAAGTATGAAGGACTCACCTTGTGAATCGCTCTGGAACTGAAATCGGATGCGCTTACAGACATGCTCCCCTCTCTGGAAGTCTGAGACATGTGTGAAAATTTTCTAAGTCCAGAAAAAAAAAATTTTCAACTTTTTTCAAATTTCCCCCCAAGGGATATATATTTTACCCACACATTTGGAGCCCTCCTGGGATGCCCTCTAACATACTATAACCTCATTTAGCGGAGATTTTTACAAAAATGTGAAATTTTCAAAAATTCTGAAATTTTGCAAAAAATTACTAAGTATGAAGGACTCATCGGGTGAAACGCTCTGGAACTGAAATCGGATGCGCTTACAGACATGCTCCCCTCTCTGGAAGTCTGAGACATGTGTGAAAATTTTCTAAGTCCAGAAAAAAAAATTTTTCAACTTTTTTTCAAATTTCCCCCCAAGGGATATATATTTTACCCACACATTTGGATCCCTCCTGGGATGCCCTCTAACATACTATAACCTCATTTAGTGGAGATTTTCACAAAAAAGTAAAATTTTCAAAAAGTTAAATTTTTTCCAAAAAACGACTAAGTATGAAGGACTCACCTTGTGAATCGCTCTGGAACTGAAATCGGATGCGCTTACAGACATGCTCCCCTCTCTGGAAGTCTGAGACATGTGTGAAAATTTTCTAAGTCCAGAAAAAAAAATTTTTTCAACTTTTTTTCAAATGTCCCCCCAAGGGATATATATTTTACCCACACATTTGGAGCCCTCCTGGGATGCCCTCTAACATACTATAACCTCATTTAGCGGAGATTTTCACAAAAAAGTGAAATTTTCAAAAAGTCAGAAATTTTGCAAAAAACGACTAAGTATGAAGGACTCATCGGGTGAATTGCTCTGGAACTGAAATCGGATGCGCGCACTGACATGCTCCCCTCTCTGGAAGTCTGAGACATGTGTGAAAATTTTCTAAGTCCAGAAAAAAAAAATTTTCAACTTTTTTCAAATTTCCCCCCAAGGGATATATATTTTACCCACACATTTGGAGCCCTCCTGGGATGCCCTCTAACATACTATAACCTCATTTAGCGGAGATTTTCACAAAAATGTGAAATTTTCAAAAATTCTGAAATTTTGCAAAAAATTACTAAGTATGAAGGACTCATCGGGTGAAACGCTCTGGAACTGAAATCGGATGCGCTTACAGACATGCTCCCCTCTCTGGAAGTCTGAGACATGTGTGAAAATTTTCTAAGTCCAGAAAAAAAAATTTTTCAACTTTTTTTCAAATTTCCCCCCAAGGGATATATATTTTACCCACACATTTGGATCCCTCCTGGGATGCCCTCTAACATACTATAACCTCATTTAGTGGAGATTTTCACAAAAAAGTGAAATTTTCAAAAATTTAGAAATTTTGCAAAAAATGACTAAGTATGAAGGACTCACCTTGTGAATCGCTCTGGAACTGAAATCGGATGTGCTTACAGACATGCTCCCCTCTCTGGAAGTCTGAGACGTGTGAAAATTTTCTAAGTCCAGAAAAAAAAAAATTTTCAACTTTTTTTCAAATGTCCCCCCAAGGGATATATATTTTACCCACACATTTGGAGCCCTCCTGGGATGCCCTCTAACATACTATAACCTCATTTAGCGGAGATTTTCACAAAAAAGTGAAATTTTCAAAAAGTCAGAAATTTTGCAAAAAACGACTAAGTATGAAGGACTCATCGGGTGAATTGCTCTGGATCTGAAATCGGATGCGCGCACTGACATGCTCCCCTCTCTGGAAGTCTGAGACATGTGTGAAAATTTTCTAAGTCCAGAAAAAAAAATTTTTCAACTTTTTTTCAAATTTCCCCCCAAGGGATATATATTTTACCCACACATTTGGATCCCTCCTGGGATGCCCTCTAACATACTATAACCTCATTTAGTGGAGATTTTCACAAAAAAGTGAAATTTTCAAAAAGTTAAATTTTTTTCCAAAAAACGACTAAGTATGAAGGACTCATCGGGTGAATCGCTCTGGAACTGAAATCGGATGCGCGCACTGACATGCTCCCCTCTCTGGAAGTCTGAGACATGTGTGAAAATTTTCTAAGTCCAGAAAAAAAAATTTTTTCAACTTTTTTTCAAATGTCCCCCCAAGGGATATATATTTTACCCCCACATTTGGAGCCCTCCTGGGATGCTCTCTAACATACTATAACCTCATTTAGCGGAGATTTTCACAAAAAAGTGAAATTTTCAAAAAGTTAGAAATTTTGCAAAAAATGACTAAGTATGAAGGACTCACTTTGTGAATCGCTCTGGAACTGAAATCGGATGCGCTTACAGACATTCTCCCCTCTCTGGAAGTCTGAGACATGTGTGAAAATTTTCTAAGTCCAGAAAAAAAAAATTTTCAACTTTTTTTCAAATGTACCCCCAAGGGATATATATTTTACCCACACATTTGGAGCCCTCCTGGGATGCCCTCTAACATACTATAACCTCATTTAGTGGAGATTTTCACAAAAAAGTGAAATTTTCAAAAAGTCAGAAATTTTGCAAAAAACGACTAAGTATGAAGGACTCATCGGGTGAAACGCTCTGGAACTGAAATCGGATGCGCTTACAGACATGCTCCTGTCTCTGGAAGTCTGAGACATGTGTGAAAATTTTCTAAGTCCAGAAAAAAAAATTTTTCAACTTTTTTTCAAATTTCCCCCCAAGGGATATATATTTTACCGACACATTTGGAGCCCTCCTGCGATGTCCTCTAACATACTATAACCTCATTTAGCGGAGATTTTCACAAAAAAGTGAAATTTTCAAAAAGTCAGAAATTTTGCAAAAAACGACTAAGTATGAAGGACTCATCGGGTGAAACGCTCTGGAACTGAAATCGGATGCGCTTACAGACATGCTCCCCTCTCTGGAAGTCTGAGACACGTGTGAAAATTTTCTAAGTCCAGAAAAAAAAAAATTTTCAACTTTTTTTCAAATGTCCCCCCAAGGGATATATATTTTACCCACACATTTGGACCCCTCCTGGGATGCCCTCTAACATACTATAACCTCATTTAGCGGAGATTTTCACAAAAAAGTGAAATTTTCAAAAATTTAGAAATTTTGCAAAAAATGACTAAGTATGAAGGACTCACCTTGTGAATCGCTCTGGAACTGAAATCGGATGCGCTTACAGACATGCTCCCCTCTCTGGAAGTCTGAGACATGTGTGAAAATTTTCTAAGTCCAGAAAAAAAATTTTTTCAACTTTTTTTCAAATTTCCCCCCAAGGGATATATATTTTACCCCCACATTTGGAGCCCTCCTGGGATGCTCTCTAACATACTATAACCTCATTTAGCGGAGATTTTCACAAAAAAGTGAAATTTTCAAAAAGTTAGAAATTTTGCAAAAAATGACTAAGTATGAAGGACTCACTTTGTGAATCGCTCTGGAACTGAAATCGGATGCGCTTACAGACATTCTCCCCTCTCTGGAAGTCTGAGACATGTGTGAAAATTTTCTAAGTCCAGAAAAAAAAAATTTTCAACTTTTTTTCAAATGTACCCCCAAGGGATATATATTTTACCCACACATTTGGAGCCCTCCTGGGATGCCCTCTAACATACTATAACCTCATTTAGTGGAGATTTTCACAAAAAAGTGAAATTTTCAAAAAGTCAGAAATTTTGCAAAAAACGACTAAGTATGAAGGACTCATCGGGTGAAACGCTCTGGAACTGAAATCGGATGCGCTTACAGACATGCTCCTGTCTCTGGAAGTCTGAGACATGTGTGAAAATTTTCTAAGTCCAGAAAAAAAAATTTTTCAACTTTTTTTCAAATTTCCCCCCAAGGGATATATATTTTACCGACACATTTGGAGCCCTCCTGCGATGTCCTCTAACATACTATAACCTCATTTAGCGGAGATTTTCACAAAAAAGTGAAATTTTCAAAAAGTCAGAAATTTTGCAAAAAACGACTAAGTATGAAGGACTCATCGGGTGAAACGCTCTGGAACTGAAATCGGATGCGCTTACAGACATGCTCCCCTCTCTGGAAGTCTGAGACATGTGTGAAAATTTTCTAAGTCCAGAAAAAAAAAAATTTTCAACTTTTTTTCAAATGTCCCCCCAAGGGATATATATTTTACCCACACATTTGGACCCCTCCTGGGATGCCCTCTAACATACTATAACCTCATTTAGCGGAGATTTTCACAAAAAAGTGAAATTTTCAAAAATTTAGAAATTTTGCAAAAAATGACTAAGTATGAAGGACTCACCTTGTGAATCGCTCTGGAACTGAAATCGGATGCGCTTACAGACATGCTCCCCTCTCTGGAAGTCTGAGACATGTGTGAAAATTTTCTAAGTCCAGAAAAAAAATTTTTTCAACTTTTTTTCAAATTTCCCCCCAAGGGATATATATTTTACCGACACATTTGGAGCCCTCCTGCGATGCCCTCTAACATACTATAACCTCATTTAGCGGAGATTTTCACAAAAAAGTGAAATTTTCAAAAAGTCAGAAATTTTGCAAAAAACGACTAAGTATGAAGGACTCATCGGGTGAAACGCTCTGGAACTGAAATCGGATGCGCTTACAGACATGCTCCCCTCTCTGGAAGTCTGAGACATGTGTGAAAATTTTCTAAGTCCAGAAAAAAAAAAATTTTCAACTTTTTTTCAAATGTCCCCCCAAGGGATATATATTTTACCCACACATTTAGAGCCCTCCTGGGATGCCCTCTAACATACTATAACCTCATTTAGCGGAGATTTTCACAAAAAAGTGAAATTTTCAAAAAGTCAGAAATTTTGCAAAAAACGACTAAGTATGAAGGACTCATCTGGTGAATTGCTCTGGAACTGAAATCGGATGCGCTTACAGACATGCTCCCCTCTCTGGAAGTCTGAGACATGTGTGAAAATTTTCTAAGTCCAGAAAAAAATTTTTTTCAACTTTTTTTCAAATTTCCCCCCAAGGGATATATATTTTACCCACACATTTGGAGCCCTCCTGCGATGCCCTCTAACACACTGTAACCTCATTTAGCGGAGATTTTCACAAAAAAGTGAAATTTTCAAAAAGTCAGAAATTTTGCAAAAAACGACTAAGTATGAAGGACTCATCGGGTGAATTGCTCTGGAACTGAAATCAGATGCGCGCACTGACATGCTCCCCTCTCTGGAAGTCTGAGACATGTGTGAAAATTTTCTAAGTCCAGAAAAAAAAATTTTTCAACTTTTTTTCAAATTTCCCCCCAAGGGATATATATTTTACCCACACATTTGGATCCCTCCTGGGATGCCCTCTAACATACTATAACCTCATTTAGTGGAGATTTTCACAAAAAAGTGAAATTTTCAAAAAGTTAAATTTTTTCCAAAAAACGACTAAGTATGAAGGACTCATCGGGTGAATCGCTCTGGAACTGAAATCGGATGCGCGCACTGACATGCTCCCCTCTCTGGAAGTCTGAGACATGTGTGAAAATTTTCTAAGTCCAGAAAAAAAAATTTTTTCAACTTTTTTTCAAATGTCCCCCCAAGGGATATATATTTTACCCCCCCATTTGGAGCCCTCCTGGGATGCTCTCTAACATACTATAACCTCATTTAGCAGAGATTTTCACAAAAAAGTGAAATTTTCAAAAAGTTAGAAATTTTGCAAAAAATGACTAAGTATGAAGGACTCACTTTGTGAATCGCTCTGGAACTGAAGTCGGATGCGCTTACAGACATTCTCCCCTCTCTGGAAGTCTGAGACATGTGTGAAAATTTTCTAAGTCCAGAAAAAAAAAATTTTTCAACTTTTTTTCAAATGTACCCCCAAGGGATATATATTTTACCCACACATTTGGAGCCCTCCTGGGATGCCCTCTAACATACTATAACCTCATTTAGTGGAGATTTTCACAAAAAAGTGAAATTTTCAAAAAGTCAGAAATTTTGCAAAAAACGACTAAGTATGAAGGACTCATCGGGTGAAACGCTTTGGAACTGAAATCGGATGCGCTTACAGACATGCTCCTGTCTCTGGAAGTCTGAGACATGTGTGAAAATTTTCTAAGTCCAGAAAAAAAAATTTTTCAACTTTTTTTCAAATTTCCCCCCAAGGGATATATATTTTACCGACACATTTGGAGCCCTCCTGCGATGTCCTCTAACATACTATAACCTCATTTAGCGGAGATTTTCACAAAAAAGTGAAATTTTCAAAAAGTCAGAAATTTTGCAAAAAACGACTAAGTATGAAGGACTCATCGGGTGAAACGCTCTGGAACTGAAATCGGATGCGCTTACAGACATGCTCCCCTCTCTGGAAGTCTGAGACATGTGTGAAAATTTTCTAAGTCCAGAAAAAAAAAATTTTTCAACTTTTTTTCAAATGTCCCCCCAAGGGATATATATTTTACCCACACATTTA
This sequence comes from Phyllobates terribilis, assembly GCF_046119375.1. Lineage (NCBI taxonomy): Eukaryota > Metazoa > Chordata > Amphibia > Anura > Dendrobatidae > Phyllobates > Phyllobates terribilis. The sequence continues at coordinate 170,114 of NW_027364489.1, read as the reverse complement.
GAGCCCTCCTGGGATGCCCTCTAACATACTATAACCTCATTTAGCGGAGATTTTCACAAAAAAGTGAAATTTTCAAAAAGTCAGAAATTTTGCAAAAAACGACTAAGTATGAAGGACTCATCTGGTGAATTGCTCTGGAACTGAAATCGGATGCGCTTACAGACATGCTCCCCTCTCTGGAAGTCTGAGACATGTGTGAAAATTTTCTAAGTCCAGAAAAAAAATTTTTTCAACTTTTTTTCAAATTTCCCCCCAAGGGATATATATTTTACCCACACATTTGGAGCCCTCCTGCGATGCCCTCTAACACACTGTAACCTCATTTAGCGGAGATTTTCACAAAAAAGTGAAATTTTCAAAAAGTCAGAAATTTTGCAAAAAACGACTAAGTATGAAGGACTCATCGGGTGAATTGCTCTGGAACTGAAATCAGATGCGCGCACTGACATGCTCCCCTCTCTGGAAGTCTGAGACATGTGTGAAAATTTTCTAAGTCCAGAAAAAAAAATTTTTCAACTTTTTTTCAAATTTCCCCCCAAGGGATATCTATTTTACCCACACATTTGGATCCCTCCTGGGATGCCCTCTAACATACTATAACCTCATTTAGTGGAGATTTTCACAAAAAAGTGAAATTTTCAAAAAGTTAAATTTTTTCCAAAAAACGACTAAGTATGAAGGACTCATCGGGTGAATCGCTCTGGAACTGAAATCGGATGCGCGCACTGACATGCTCCCCTCTCTGGAAGTCTGAGACATGTGTGAAAATTTTCTAAGTCCAGAAAAAAAAATTTTTTCAACTTTTTTTCAAATGTCCCCCCAAGGGATATATATTTTACCCCCCCATTTGGAGCCCTCCTGGGATGCTCTCTAACATACTATAACCTCATTTAGCGGAGATTTTCACAAAAAAGTGAAATTTTCAAAAAGTTAGAAATTTTGCAAAAAATGACTAAGTATGAAGGACTCACTTTGTGAATCGCTCTGGAACTGAAGTCGGATGCGCTTACAGACATTCTCCCCTCTCTGGAAGTCTGAGACATGTGTGAAAATTTTCTAAGTCCAGAAAAAAAAAATTTTTCAACTTTTTTTCAAATGTACCCCCAAGGGATATATATTTTACCCACACATTTGGAGCCCTCCTGGGATGCCCTCTAACATACTATAACCTCATTTAGTGGAGATTTTCACAAAAAAGTGAAATTTTCAAAAAGTCAGAAATTTTGCAAAAAACGACTAAGTATGAAGGACTCATCGGGTGAAACGCTCTGGAACTGAAATCGGATGCGCTTACAGACATGCTCCTGTCTCTGGAAGTCTGAGACATGTGTGAAAATTTTCTAAGTCCAGAAAAAAAAATTTTTCAACTTTTTTTCAAATTTCCCCCCAAGGGATATATATTTTACCGACACATTTGGAGCCCTCCTGCGATGTCCTCTAACATACTATAACCTCATTTAGCGGAGATTTTCACAAAAAAGTGAAATTTTCAAAAAGTCAGAAATTTTGCAAAAAACGACTAAGTATGAAGGACTCATCGGGTGAAACGCTCTGGAACTGAAATCGGATGCGCTTACAGACATGCTCCCCTCTCTGGAAGTCTGAGACATGTGTGAAAATTTTCTAAGTCCAGAAAAAAAAAATTTTTCAACTTTTTTTCAAATGTCCCCCCAAGGGATATATATTTTACCCACACATTTGTAGCCCTCCTGGGATGCCCTCTAACATACTATAACCTCATTTAGCGGAGATTTTCACAAAAAAGTGAAATTTTCAAAAATTTAGAAATTTTGCAAAAAATGACTAAGTATGAAGGACTCACCTTGTGAATCGCTCTGGAACTGAAATCGGATGCGCTTACAGACATGCTCCCCTCTCTGGAAGTCTGAGACATGTGTGAAAATTTTCTAAGTCCAGAAAAAAAATTTTTTCAACTTTTTTTCAAATTTCCCCCCAAGGGATATATATTTTACCCACACATTTGGAGCCCTCCTGCGATGCCCTCTAACACACTGTAACCTCATTTAGCGGAGATTTTCACAAAAAAGTGAAATTTTCAAAAAGTCAGAAATTTTGCAAAAAACGACTAAGTATGAAGGACTCATCGGGTGAATTGCTCTGGAACTGAAATCGGATGCGCGCACTGACATGCTCCCCTCTCTGGAAGTCTGAGACATGTGTGAAAATTTTCTAAGTCCAGAAAAAAAAATTTTTCAACTTTTTTTCAAATTTCCCCCCAAGGGATATATATTATACCCACACATTTGGATCCCTCCTGGGATGCCCTCTAACATACTATAACCTCATTTAGTGGAGATTTTCACAAAAAAGTGAAATTTTCAAAAAGTTAAATTTTTTCCAAAAAACGACTAAGTATGAAGGACTCATCGGGTGAAACGCTCTGGAACTGAAATCGGATGCGCTTACAGACATGCTCCCCTCTCTGGAAGTCTGAGACATGTGTGAAAATTTTCTAAGTCCAGAAAAAAAAAATTTTTCAACTTTTTTTCAAATGTCCCCCCAAGGGATATATATTTTACCCACACATTTGGAGCCCTCCTGGGATGCCCTCTAACATACTATAACCTCATTTAGCGGAGATTTTCACAAAAAAGTGAAATTTTCAAAAAGTCAGAAATTTTGCAAAAAATGACTAAGTATGAAGGACTCATCGGGTGAATCGCTCTGGAACTGAAATCGGATGCGCGCACTGACATGCTCCCCTCTCTGGAAGCCTGAGACATGTGTGAAAATTTTCTAAGTACAGAAAAAAAAAATTTTTCAACTTTTTTTCAAATGTCCCCCCAAGGGATATATATTTTACCCACACATTTGGAGCCCTCCTGGGATGCCCTCTAACATACTATAACCTCATTTAGCGGAGATTTTCACAAAAAAGTGAAATTTTCAAAAATTTAGAAATTTTGCAAAAAATTACTAAGTATGAAGGACTCACCTTGTGAATCGCTCTGGAACTGAAATCGGATGCGCTTACAGACATGCTCCCCTCTCTGGAAGTCTGAGACATGTGTGAAAATTTTCTAAGTCCAGAAAAAAAAATTTTTTCAACTTTTTTTCAAATGTCCCCCCAAGGGATATATATTTTACCCACACATTTGGAGCCCTCCTGGGATGCCCTCTAACATACTATAACCTCATTTAGCAGAGATTTTCACAAAAAAGTGAAATTTTCAAAAAGTTAAAAATTTTGCAAAAAATGACTAAGTATGAAAGACTCACCTTGTGAATCGCTCTGGAACTGAAATCGGATGCGCTTACAGACATGCTCCCCTCTCTGGAAGTCTGAGACATGTGTGAAAATTTTCTAAGTCCAGAAAAAAAAATTTTTTCAACTTTTTTTCAAATGTCCCCCCAAGGCATATATATTTTACCCACACATTTGGAGCCCTCCTGGGATGCCCTCTAACATACTATAACCTCATTTAGCGGAGATTTTCACAAAAAAGTGAAATTTTCAAAAAGTCAGAAATTTTGCAAAAAACGACTAAGTATGAAGGACTCATCGGGTGAATTGCTCTGGAACTGAAATCGGATGCGCGCACTGACATGCTCCCCTCTCTGGAAGTCTGAGACATGTGTGAAAATTTTCTAAGTCCAGAAAAAAAAAATTTTCAACTTTTTTTCAAATTTCCCCCCAAGGGATATATATTTTACCCACACATTTGGATCCCTCCTGGGATGCCCTCTAACATACTATAACCTCATTTAGTGGAGATTTTCACAAAAAAGTGAAATTTTCAAAAAGTTAAATTTTTTCCAAAAAACGACTAAGTATGAAGGACTCATTGGGTGAATCGCTCTGGAACTGAAATCGGATGCGCGCACTGACATGCTCCCCTCTCTGGAAGTCTGAGACATGTGTGAATATTTTCTAAGTCCAGAAAAAAAAATTTTTTCAACTTTTTTTCAAATGTCCCCCCAAGGGATATATATTTTACCCCCACATTTGGAGCCCTCCTGGGATGCTCTCTAACATACTATAACCTCATTTAGCGGAGATTTTCACAAAAAAGTGAAATTTTCAAAAAGTAAGAAATTTTGCAAAAAATGACTAAGTATGAAGGACTCACCTTGTGTATCGCTCTGGAACTGAAATCGGATGCGTTTACAGACATTCTCCCCTCTCTGGAAGTCTGAGACATGTGTGAAAATTTTCTAAGTCCAGAAAAAAAAAAATTTTCAACTTTTTTTCAAATGTACCCCCAAGGGATATATATTTTACCCACACATTTGGAGCCCTCCTGGGATGCCCTCTAACATACTATAACCTCATTTAGTGGAGATTTTCACAAAAAAGTGAAATTTTCAAAAAGTCAGAAATTTTGCAAAAAACGACTAAGTATGAAGGACTCATCGGGTGAAACGCTCTGGAACTGAAATCGGATGCGCTTACAGACATGCTCCCGTCTCTGGAAGTCTGAGACATGTGTGAAAATTTTCTAAGTCCAGAAAAAAAAAATTTTCAACTTTTTTTCAAATTTCCCCCCAAGGGATATATATTTTACCGACACATTTGGAGCCCTCCTGGGATGCCCTCTAACATACTATAACCTCATTTAGCGGAGATTTTCACAAAAAAGTGAAATTTTCAAAAATTTAGAAATTTTGCAAAAAATGACTAAGTATGAAGGACTCACCTTGTGAATCGCTCTGGAACTGAAATCGGATGCGCTTACAGACATGCTCCCCTCTCTGGAAGTCTGAGACATGTGTGAAAATTTTCTAACTCCAGAAAAAAATTTTTTTTCAACTTTTTTTCAAATTTCCCCCCAAGGGATATATATTTTACCCACACATTTGGATCCCTCCTGGGATGCCCTCTAACATACTATAACCTCATTTAGTGGAGATTTTCACAAAAAAGTGAAATTTTCAAAAAGTTAAATTTTTTCTAAAAAACGACTAAGTATGAAGGACTCATCGGGTGAAACGCTCTGGAACTGAAATCGGATGCGCTTACAGACATGCTCCCCTCTCTGGAAGTCTGAGACATGTGTGAAAATTTTCTAAGTCCAGAAAAAAAAATTTTTTCAACTTTTTTTCAAATGTCCCCCCAAGGGATATATATTTTACCCACACATTTGGAGCCCTCCTGGGATGCCCTCTAACATACTATAACCTCATTTAGCGGAGATTTTCACAAAAAAGTGAAATTTTCAAAAAGTCAGAAATTTAGCAAAAAATGACTAAGTATGAAGGACTCATCGGGTGAATCGCTCTGGAACTGAAATCGGATGCGAGCACTGACATGCTCCCCTCTCTGGAAGTCTGAGACATGTGTGAAAATTTTCTCAGTCCAGAAAAAAAAATTTTTTCAACTTTTTTTCAAATTTCCCCCCAAGGGATATATATTTTACCCCCACATTTGGAGCCCTCCTGGGATGCCCTCTAACATACTATAACCTCATTTAGCGGAGATTTTCACAAAAAAGTGAAATTTTCAAAAAGTTAGAAATTTTGCAAAAAATGACTAAGTATGAAGGACTCACCTTGTGAATCGCTCTGGAACTGAAATCGGATGCGCTTACAGACATGCTCCCCTCTCTGGAAGTCTGAGACATGTGTGAAAATTTTCTAAGTCCAGAAAAAAAATTTTTTCAACTTTTTTTCAAATTTCCCCCCAAGGGATATATATTTTACCCACACATTTGGAGCCCTCCTGCGATGCCCTCTAACACACTGTAACCTCATTTAGCGGAGATTTTCACAAAAAAGTGAAATTTTCAAAAAGTCAGAAATTTTGCAAAAAACGACTAAGTATGAAGGACTCATCGGGTGAATTGCTCTGGAACTGAAATCGGATGCGCGCACTGACATGCTCCCCTCTCTGGAAGTCTGAGACATGTGTGAAAATTTTCTAAGTCCAGAAAAAAAAAATTTTCAACTTTTTTTCAAATTTCCCCCCAAGGGATATATATTTTACCCACACATTTGGATCCCTCCTGGGATGCCCTCTAACATACTATAACCTCATTTAGTGGAGATTTTCACAAAAAAGTGAAATTTTCAAAAAGTTAAATTTTTTCCAAAAAACGACTAAGTATGAAGGACTCATCGGGTGAATCGCTCTGGAACTGAAATCGGATGCGCGCACTGACATGCTCCCCTCTCTGGAAGTCTGAGACATGTGTGAAAATTTTCTAAGTCCAGAAAAAAAAATTTTTTCAACTTTTTTTCAAATGTCCCCCCAAGGGATATATATTTTACCCCCCCATTTGGAGCCCTCCTGGGATGCTCTCTAACATACTATAACCTCATTTAGCGGAGATTTTCACAAAAAAGTGAAATTTTCAAAAAGTTAGAAATTTTGCAAAAAATGACTAAGTATGAAGGACTCACTTTGTGAATCGCTCTGGAACTGAAATCGGATGCGCTTACAGACATTCTCCCCTCTCTGGAAGTCTGAGACATGTGTGAAAATTTTCTAAGTCCAGAAAAAAAAAATTTTTCAACTTTTTTTCAAATGTACCCCCAAGGGATATATATTTTACCCACACATTTGGAGCCCTCCTGGGATGCCCTCTAACATACTATAACCTCATTTAGTGGAGATTTTCACAAAAAAGTGAAATTTTCAAAAAGTCAGAAATTTAGCAAAAAATGACTAAGTATGAAGGACTCATCGGGTGAATCGCTCTGGAACTGAAATCGGATGCGAGCACTGACATGCTCCCCTCTCTGGAAGTCTGAGACATGTGTGAAAATTTTCTCAGTCCAGAAAAAAAAATTTTTTCAACTTTTTTTCAAATTTCCCCCCAAGGGATATATATTTTACCCCCACATTTGGAGCCCTCCTGGGATGCCCTCTAACATACTATAACCTCATTTAGCGGAGATTTTCACAAAAAAGTGAAATTTTCAAAAAGTTAGAAATTTTGCAAAAAATGACTAAGTATGAAGGACTCACCTTGTGAATCGCTCTGGAACTGAAATCGGATGCGCTTACAGACATGCTCCCCTCTCTGGAAGTCTGAGACATGTGTGAAAATTTTCTAAGTCCAGAAAAAAAATTTTTTCAACTTTTTTTCAAATTTCCCCCCAAGGGATATATATTTTACCCACACATTTGGAGCCCTCCTGCGATGCCCTCTAACACACTGTAACCTCATTTAGCGGAGATTTTCACAAAAAAGTGAAATTTTCAAAAAGTTAGAAATTTTGCAAAAAATGACTAAGTATGAAGGACTCACCTTGTGAATCGCTCTGGAACTGAAATCGGATGCGCTTACAGACATGCTCCCCTCTCTGGAAGTCTGAGACATGTGTGAAAATTTTCTAAGTCCAGAAAAAAAAATTTTTCAACTTTTTTTCAAATTTCCCCCCAAGGGATATATATTTTACCCACACATTTGGATCCCTCCTGGGATGCCCTCTAACATACTATAACCTCATTTAGTGGAGATTTTCACAAAAAAGTGAAATTTTCAAAAAGTTAAATTTTTTCCAAAAAACGACTAAGTATGAAGGACTCATCGGGTGAATCGCTCTGGAACTGAAATCGGATGCGTGCACTGACATGCTCCCCTCTCTGGAAGTCTGAGACATGTGTGAAAATTTTCTAAGTCCAGAAAAAAAAATTTTTTCAACTTTTTTTCAAATGTCCCCCCAAGGGATATATATTTTACCCCCCCATTTGGAGCCCTCCTGGGATGCTCTCTAACATACTATAACCTCATTTAGCGGAGATTTTCACAAAAAAGTGAAATTTTCAAAAAGTTAGAAATTTTGCAAAAAATGACTAAGTATGAAGGACTCACTTTGTGAATCGCTCTGGAACTGAAATCGGATGCGCTTACAGACATTCTCCCCTCTCTGGAAGTCTGAGACATGTGTGAAAATTTTCTAAGTCCAGAAAAAAAAAATTTTTCAACTTTTTTTCAAATGTACCCCCAAGGGATATATATTTTACCCACACATTTGGAGCCCTCCTGGGATGCCCTCTAACATACTATAACCTCATTTAGTGGAGATTTTCACAAAAAAGTGAAATTTTCAAAAAGTCAGAAATTTTGCAAAAAACGACTAAGTATGAAGGACTCATCGGGTGAAACGCTCTGGAACTGAAATCGGATGCGCTTACAGACATGCTCCTGTCTCTGGAAGTCTGAGACATGTGTGAAAATTTTCTAAGTCCAGAAAAAAAAATTTTTCAACTTTTTTTCAAATTTCCCCCCAAGGGATATATATTTTACCGACACATTTGGAGCCCTCCTGCGATGTCCTCTAACATACTATAACCTCATTTAGCGGAGATTTTCACAAAAAAGTGAAATTTTCAAAAAGTCAGAAATTTTGCAAAAAACGACTAAGTATGAAGGACTCATCGGGTGAAACGCTCTGGAACTGAAATCGGATGCGCTTACAGACATGCTCCCCTCTCTGGAAGTCTGAGACATGTGTGAAAATTTTCTAAGTCCAGAAAAAAAAAATTTTTCAACTTTTTTTCAAATGTCCCCCCAAGGGATATATATTTTACCCACACATTTGTAGCCCTCCTGGGATGCCCTCTAACATACTATAACCTCATTTAGCGGAGATTTTCACAAAAAAGTGAAATTTTCAAAAATTTAGAAATTTTGCAAAAAATGACTAAGTATGAAGGACTCACCTTGTGAATCGCTCTGGAACTGAAATCGGATGCGCTTACAGACATGCTCCCCTCTCTGGAAGTCTGAGACATGTGTGAAAATTTTCTAAGTCCAGAAAAAAAATTTTTTCAACTTTTTTTCAAATTTCCCCCCAAGGGATATATATTTTACCCACACATTTGGAGCCCTCCTGCGATGCCCTCTAACACACTGTAACCTCATTTAGCGGAGATTTTCACAAAAAAGTGAAATTTTCAAAAAGTCAGAAATTTTGCAAAAAACGACTAAGTATGAAGGACTCATCGGGTGAATTGCTCTGGAACTGAAATCGGATGCGCGCACTGACATGCTCCCCTCTCTGGAAGTCTGAGACATGTGTGAAAATTTTCTAAGTCCAGAAAAAAAAATTTTTCAACTTTTTTTCAAATTTCCCCCCAAGGGATATATATTTTACCCACACATTTGGATCCCTCCTGGGATGCCCTCTAACATACTATAACCTCATTTAGTGGAGATTTTCACAAAAAAGTGAAATTTTCAAAAAGTTAAATTTTTTCCAAAAAACGACTAAGTATGAAGGACTCATCGGGTGAAACGCTCTGGAACTGAAATCGGATGCGCTTACAGACATGCTCCCCTCTCTGGAAGTCTGAGACATGTGTGAAAATTTTCTAAGTCCAGAAAAAAAAAATTTTTCAACTTTTTTTCAAATGTCCCCCCAAGGGATATATATTTTACCCACACATTTGGAGCCCTCCTGGGATGCCCTCTAACATACTATAACCTCATTTAGCGGAGATTTTCACAAAAAAGTGAAATTTTCAAAAAGTCAGAAATTTTGCAAAAAATGACTAAGTATGAAGGACTCATCGGGTGAATCGCTCTGGAACTGAAATCGGATGCGCGCACTGACATGCTCCCCTCTCTGGAAGCCTGAGACATGTGTGAAAATTTTCTAAGTACAGAAAAAAAAAATTTTTCAACTTTTTTTCAAATGTCCCCCCAAGGGATATATATTTTACCCACACATTTGGAGCCCTCCTGGGATGCCCTCTAACATACTATAACCTCATTTAGCGGAGATTTTCACAAAAAAGTGAAATTTTCAAAAATTTAGAAATTTTGCAAAAAATTACTAAGTATGAAGGACTCACCTTGTGAATCGCTCTGGAACTGAAATCGGATGCGCTTACAGACATGCTCCCCTCTCTGGAAGTCTGAGACATGTGTGAAAATTTTCTAAGTCCAGAAAAAAAAATTTTTTCAACTTTTTTTCAAATGTCCCCCCAAGGGATATATATTTTACCCACACATTTGGAGCCCTCCTGGGATGCCCTCTAACATACTATAACCTCATTTAGCAGAGATTTTCACAAAAAAGTGAAATTTTCAAAAAGTTAAAAATTTTGCAAAAAATGACTAAGTATGAAAGACTCACCTTGTGAATCGCTCTGGAACTGAAATCGGATGCGCTTACAGACATGCTCCCCTCTCTGGAAGTCTGAGACATGTGTGAAAATTTTCTAAGTCCAGAAAAAAAAATTTTTTCAACTTTTTTTCAAATGTCCCCCCAAGGCATATATATTTTACCCACACATTTGGAGCCCTCCTGGGATGCCCTCTAACATACTATAACCTCATTTAGCGGAGATTTTCACAAAAAAGTGAAATTTTCAAAAAGTCAGAAATTTTGCAAAAAACGACTAAGTATGAAGGACTCATCGGGTGAATTGCTCTGGAACTGAAATCGGATGCGCGCACTGACATGCTCCCCTCTCTGGAAGTCTGAGACATGTGTGAAAATTTTCTAAGTCCAGAAAAAAAAAATTTTCAACTTTTTTTCAAATTTCCCCCCAAGGGATATATATTTTACCCACACATTTGGATCCCTCCTGGGATGCCCTCTAACATACTATAACCTCATTTAGTGGAGATTTTCACAAAAAAGTGAAATTTTCAAAAAGTTAAATTTTTTCCAAAAAACGACTAAGTATGAAGGACTCATTGGGTGAATCGCTCTGGAACTGAAATCGGATGCGCGCACTGACATGCTCCCCTCTCTGGAAGTCTGAGACATGTGTGAAAATTTTCTAAGTCCAGAAAAAAAAATTTTTTCAACTTTTTTTCAAATGTCCCCCCAAGGGATATATATTTTACCCCCACATTTGGAGCCCTCCTGGGATGCTCTCTAACATACTATAACCTCATTTAGCGGAGATTTTCACAAAAAAGTGAAATTTTCAAAAAGTTAGAAATTTTGCAAAAAATGACTAAGTATGAAGGACTCACCTTGTGTATCGCTCTGGAACTGAAATCGGATGCGTTTACAGACATTCTCCCCTCTCTGGAAGTCTGAGACATGTGTGAAAATTTTCTAAGTCCAGAAAAAAAAAATTTTTCAACTTTTTTTCAAATGTACCCCCAAGGGATATATATTTTACCCACACATTTGGAGCCCTCCTGGGATGCCCTCTAACATACTATAACCTCATTTAGTGGAGATTTTCACAAAAAAGTGAAATTTTCAAAAAGTTAAATTTTTTCTAAAAAACGACTAAGTATGAAGGACTCATCGGGTGAAACGCTCTGGAACTGAAATCGGATGCACTTACAGACATGCTCCCCTCTCTGGAAGTCTGAGACATGTGTGAAAATTTTCTAAGTCCAGAAAAAGAAATTTTTTCAACTTTTTTTCAAATTTCCCCCCAAGGGATATATATTTTACCCCCACATTTGGAGCCCTCCTGGGATGCCCTCTAACATACTATAACCTCATTTAGCGGAGATTTTCACAAAAAAGTGAAATTTTCAAAAAGTTAGAAATTTTGCAAAAAATGACTAAGTATGAAGGACTCACCTTGTGAATCGCTCTGGAACTGAAATCGGATGCGCTTACAGACATGCTCCCCTCTCTGGAAGTCTGAGACATGTGTGAAAATTTTCTAAGTCCAGAAAAAAATTTTTTTTCAACTTTTTTTCAAATGTCCCCCCAAGGGATATATATTTTACCCCCACATTTGGAGCCCTCCTGGGATGCCCTCTAACATACTATAACCTCATTTAGCGGAGATTTTCACAAAAAAGTGAAATTTTCAAAAAGTCAGAAATTTTGCAAAAAACGACTAAGTATGAAGGACTCATCGGGTGAATTGCTCTGGAACTGAAATCGGATGTGCGCACAGACATGCTCCTCTCTCTGGAAGTCTGAGACATGTGTGAAAATTTTCTAAGTCCAGAAAAAAAAATTTTTTCAACTTTTTTTCAAATGTCCCCCCAAGGGATACATATTTTACCCACACATTTGGAGCCCTCCTGGGATGCCCTCTAACATACTATAACCTCATTTAGCGGAGATTTTCACAAAAAAGTGAAATTTTCAAAAAGTCAGAAATTTTGCAAAAAACGACTAAGTATGAAGGACTCATCGGGTGAAACGCTCTGGAACTGAAATCGGATGCGCTTACAGACATGCTCCCCTCTCTGGAAGTCTGAGACATGTGTGAAAATTTTCTAAGTCCAGAAAAAAAAATTTTTCAACTTTTTTTCAAATTTCCCCCCAAGGGATATATATTTTACCCACACATTTGGAGCCCTCCTGCGATGCCCTCTAACACACTGTAACCTCATTTAGCGGAGATTTTCACAAAAAAGTGAAATTTTCAAAAAGTCAGAAATTTTGCAAAAAACGACTAAGTATGAAGGACTCATCGGGTGAATTGCTCTGGAACTGAAATCGGATGCGCGCACTGACATGCTCCCCTCTCTGGAAGTCTGAGACATGTGTGAAAATTTTCTAAGTCCAGAAAAAAAAATTTTTCAACTTTTTTTCAAATTTCCCCCCAAGGGATATATATTTTACCCACACATTTGGATCCCTCCTGGGATGCCCTCTAACATACTATAACCTCATTTAGTGGAGATTTTCACAAAAAAGTGAAATTTTCAAAAAGTTAAATTTTTTCCAAAAAACGACTAAGTATGAAGGACTCATCGGGTGAAACGCTCTGGAACTGAAATCGGATGCGCTTACAGACATGCTCCCCTCTCTGGAAGTCTGAGACATGTGTGAAAATTTTCTAAGTCCAGAAAAAAAAAATTTTTCAACTTTTTTTCAAATGTCCCCCCAAGGGATATATATTTTACCCACACATTTGGAGCCCTCCTGGGATGCCCTCTAACATACTATAACCTCATTTAGCGGAGATTTTCACAAAAAAGTGAAATTTTCAAAAAGTCAGAAATTTTGCAAAAAATGACTAAGTATGAAGGACTCATCGGGTGAATCGCTCTGGAACTGAAATCGGATGCGCGCACTGACATGCTCCCCTCTCTGGAAGCCTGAGACATGTGTGAAAATTTTCTAAGTACAGAAAAAAAAAATTTTTCAACTTTTTTTCAAATGTCCCCCCAAGGGATATATATTTTACCCACACATTTGGAGCCCTCCTGGGATGCCCTCTAACATACTATAACCTCATTTAGCGGAGATTTTCACAAAAAAGTGAAATTTTCAAAAATTTAGAAATTTTGCAAAAAATTACTAAGTATGAAGGACTCACCTTGTGAATCGCTCTGGAACTGAAATCGGATGCGCTTACAGACATGCTCCCCTCTCTGGAAGTCTGAGACATGTGTGAAAATTTTCTAAGTCCAGAAAAAAAAATTTTTTCAACTTTTTTTCAAATGTCCCCCCAAGGGATATATATTTTACCCACACATTTGGAGCCCTCCTGGGATGCCCTCTAACATACTATAACCTCATTTAGCAGAGATTTTCACAAAAAAGTGAAATTTTCAAAAAGTTAAAAATTTTGCAAAAAATGACTAAGTATGAAAGACTCACCTTGTGAATCGCTCTGGAACTGAAATCGGATGCGCTTACAGACATGCTCCCCTCTCTGGAAGTCTGAGACATGTGTGAAAATTTTCTAAGTCCAGAAAAAAAAATTTTTTCAACTTTTTTTCAAATGTCCCCCCAAGGCATATATATTTTACCCACACATTTGGAGCCCTCCTGGGATGCCCTCTAACATACTATAACCTCATTTAGCGGAGATTTTCACAAAAAAGTGAAATTTTCAAAAAGTCAGAAATTTTGCAAAAAACGACTAAGTATGAAGGACTCATCGGGTGAATTGCTCTGGAACTGAAATCGGATGCGCGCACTGACATGCTCCCCTCTCTGGAAGTCTGAGACATGTGTGAAAATTTTCTAAGTCCAGAAAAAAAAAATTTTCAACTTTTTTTCAAATTTCCCCCCAAGGGATATATATTTTACCCACACATTTGGATCCCTCCTGGGATGCCCTCTAACATACTATAACCTCATTTAGTGGAGATTTTCACAAAAAAGTGAAATTTTCAAAAAGTTAAATTTTTTCCAAAAAACGACTAAGTATGAAGGACTCATTGGGTGAATCGCTCTGGAACTGAAATCGGATGCGCGCACTGACATGCTCCCCTCTCTGGAAGTCTGAGACATGTGTGAAAATTTTCTAAGTCCAGAAAAAAAAATTTTTTCAACTTTTTTTCAAATTTCCCCCCAAGGGATATATATTTTACCCCCACATTTGGAGCCCTCCTGGGATGCCCTCTAACATACTATAACCTCATTTAGCGGAGATTTTCACAAAAAAGTGAAATTTTCAAAAAGTTAGAAATTTTGCAAAAAATGACTAAGTATGAAGGACTCACCTTGTGAATCGCTCTGGAACTGAAATCGGATGCGCTTACAGACATGCTCCCCTCTCTGGAAGTCTGAGACATGTGTGAAAATTTTCTAAGTCCAGAAAAAAAATTTTTTTCAACTTTTTTTCAAATGTACCCCCAAGGGATATATATTTTACCCCCACATTTGGAGCCCTCCTGGGATGCCCTCTAACATACTATAACCTCATTTAGCGGAGATTTTCACAAAAAAGTGAAATTTTCAAAAAGTCAGAAATTTTGCAAAAAACGACTAAGTATGAAGGACTCATCGGGTGAATTGCTCTGGAACTGAAATCGGATGTGCGCACAGACATGCTCCTCTCTCTGGAAGTCTGAGACATGTGTGAAAATTTTCTAAGTCCAGAAAAAAAAAAATTTTCAACTTTTTTTCACATGTCCCCCCAAGGGATATATATTTTACCCACACATTTGGATCCCTCCTGGGATGCCCTCTAACATACTATAACCTCATTTAGCGGAGATTTTCACAAAAAGTGAAATTTTCAAAAAGTCAGAAATTTTGCAAAAAACGACTAAGTATGAAGGACTCACCTTGTGAATCGCTCTGGAACTGAAATCGGATGTGCTTACAGACATGCTCCCCTCTCTGGAAGTCTGAGACATGTGTGAAAATTTTCTAAGTCCAGAAAAAAAAAATTTTTCAACTTTTTTTCAAATGTCCCCCCAAGGGATACATATTTTACCCACACATTTGGAGCCCTCCTGGGATGCCCTCTAACATACTATAACCTCATTTAGCGGAGATTTTCACAAAAAAGTGAAATTTTCAAAAAGTCAGAAATTTTGCAAAAAACGACTAAGTATGAAGGACTCATCGGGTGAAACGCTCTGGAACTGAAATCGGATGCGCTTACAGACATGCTCCCCTCTCTGGAAGTCTGAGACATGTGTGAAAATTTTCTAAGTCCAGAAAAAAAAATTTTTCAACTTTTTTTCAAATTTCCCCCCAAGGGATATATATTTTACCCACACATTTGGAGCCCTCCTGCGATGCCCTCTAACACACTGTAACCTCATTTAGCGGAGATTTTCACAAAAAAGTGAAATTTTCAAAAAGTCAGAAATTTTGCAAAAAACGACTAAGTATGAAGGACTCATCGGGTGAATTGCTCTGGAACTGAAATCGGATGCGCGCACTGACATGCTCCCCTCTCTGGAAGTCTGAGACATGTGTGAAAATTTTCTAAGTCCAGAAAAAAAAAATTTTCAACTTTTTTTCAAATTTCCCCCCAAGGGATATATATTTTACCCACACATTTGGAGCCCTCCTGGGATGCCCTCCAACATACTATAACCTCATTTAGCGGAGATTTTCACAAAAAAGTGAAATTTTCAAAAATTCAGAAATTTTGCAAAAAATGACTAAGTATGAAGGACTCATCGGGTGAAACGCTCTGGAACTGAAATCGGATGCGCTTACAGACATGCTCCCCTCTCTGGAAGTCTGAGACATGTGTGAAAATTTTCTAAGTCCAGAAAAAAAATTTTTTCAACTTTTTTTCAAATTTCCCCCCAAGGGATATATATTTTACCCACACATTTGGATCCCTCCTGGGATGCCCTCTAACATACTATAACCTCATTTAGCAGAGATTTTCACAAAAAAGTGAAATTTTCAAAAAGTTAGAAATTTTGCAAAAACGACTAAGTATGAAGGACTCATCGGGTAAAACGCTCTGGAACTGAAATCGGATGCGCTTACAGACATGCTCCCCTCTCTGGAAGTCTGAGACATGTGTGAAAATTTTCTAAGTCCAGAAAAAAAAAAATTTTCAACTTTTTTTCTAATGTACCCCCAAGGGATATATATTTTACCGACACATTTGGAGCCCTCCTGCGATGCCCTCTAACATACTATAACCTCATTTAGCGGAGATTTTCACAAAAAAGTGAAATTTTCAAAAAGTCAGAAATTTTGCAAAAAACGACTAAGTATGAAGGACTCATCGGGTGAAACGCTCTGGAACTGAAATCGGATGCACTTACAGACATGCTCCCCTCTCTGGAAGTCTGAAACATGTGTGAAAATTTTCGAAGTCCAGAAAAAAAAAATGTTTAAACTTTTTTTCAAATGTCCCCCCAAGGGATATATATTTTACCCACACATTTGAAACCCTCCTGGGATGTCCTCTAACATACTATAACCTCATTTAGCGGAGATTTTCACAAAAAGTGAAATTTTCAAAAAGTCAGAAATTTTGCAAAAAACGACTAAGTATGAAGGACTCATCGGGTGAAACGCTCTGGAACTGAAATCGGATGCACTTACAGACATGCTCCCCTCTCTGGAAGTCTGAGACATGTGTGAAAATTTTCTAAGTCCAGAAAAAAAAAATTTTTCAACTTTTTTTCAAATTTCCCAAGGGATATATATTTTACCCACACATTTGGAGCCCTCCTGGGATGCCCTCTAACATACTATAACCTCATTTAGTGGAGATTTTCACAAAAAAGTGAAATTTTCAAAAAGTCAGAAATTTTGCAAAAAACGACTAAGTATGAAGGACTCATCGGGTGAATCACTCTGGAACTGAAATCGGATGCGCGCACTGACATGCTCCCCTCTCTGGAAGTCTGAGACATGTGTGAAAATTTTCTCAGTCCAGAAAAAAATTTTTTTTCAACTTTTTTTCAAATTTCCCCCCAAGGGATACATATTTTACCCACACATTTGGAGACCTCCTGCGATGCCCTCTAACATACTATAACCTCATTTAGCGGAGATTTTCACAAAAAAGTAAAATTTTCAAAAAGTCAGAAATTTTGCAAAAAACGACTAAGTATGAAGGACTCATCGGGTGAATCTCTTTGGAACTGAAATCGGATGCGCGCACTAACATGCTCCCCTCTCTGGAAGTCTGAGACATGTGTGAAAATTTTCTAAGTCCAGAAAAAATTTTTTTTTCAACTTTTTTTCAAATTTCCCCCCAAGGGATATATATTTTACCCACACATTTGGATCCCTCCTGGGATGCCCTCTAACATACTATAACCTCATTTAGCGGAGATTTTCACAAAAAAGTGAAATTTTCAAAAAGTTAGAAATTTTGCAAAAAATGACTAAGTATGAAGGACTCACCTTGTGAATCGCTCTGGAACTGAAATCGGATGCGCTTACAGACATGCTCCCCTCTCTGGAAGTCTGAGACATGTGTGAAAATTTTCTAAGTCCAGAAAAAAAATTTTTTTCAACTTTTTTTCAAATTTCCCCCCAAGGGATATATATTTTACCCACACATTTGGATCCCTCCTGGGATGCCCTCTAACATACTATAACCTCATTTAGCGGAGATTTTCACAAAAAAGTGAAATTTTCAAAAAGTTAGAAATTTTGCAAAAAATGACTAAGTATGAAGGACTCACCTTGTGAATCGCTCTGGAACTGAAATCGGATGCGCTTACAGACATGCTCCCCTCTCTGGAAGTCTGAGACATGTGTGAAAATTTTCTAAGTCCAGAAAAAAAAAATTTTTCAACTTTTTTTCAAATGTACCCCCAAGGGATATATATTTTACCCACACATTTGGAGCCCTCCTGGGATGCCCTCTAACATACTATAACCTCATTTAGTGGAGATTTTCACAAAAAAAGTGAAATTTTCAAAAAGTCAGAAATTTTGCAAAAAATGACTAAGTATGAAGGACTCATCGGGTGAATCACTCTGGAACTGAAATCGGATGCGCGCACTGACATGCTCCCCTCTCTGAAAGTCTGAGACATGTGTGAAAATTTTCTAAGTCCAGAAAAAAAAAAATTTTAAACTTTTTTTCAAATTTCCCCCCAAGGGATATATATTTTACCCACACATTTGGATCCCTCCTGGGATGCCCTCTAACATACTATAACCTCATTTAGCGGAGATTTTCACAAAAAAGTGAAATTTTCAAAAAGTTTAATTTTTTCCAAAAAACGACTAAGTATGAAGGACTCATCGGGTGAAACGCTCTGGAACTGAAATCGGATGCGCTTACTGACATGCTCCCCTCTCTGGAAGTCTGAAACATGTGTGAAAATTTTCGAAGTCCAGAAAAAAAAAAATTTTAAACTTTTTTTCAAATGTCCCCCCAAGGGATATATATTTTACCCACACATTTGAAACCCTCCTGGGATGTCCTCTAACATACTATAACCTCATTTAGCGGAGATTTTCACAAAAAGTGAAATTTTCAAAAAGTCAGAAATTTTGCAAAAAACGACTAAGTATGAAGGACTCATCGGGTGAAACGCTCTGGAACTGAAATCGGATGCACTTACAGACATGCTCCCATCTCTGGAAGTCTGAGACATGTGTGAAAATTTTCTAAGTCCAGAAAAAAAAAAATTTTTCAACTTTTTTTCAAATTTCCCCCCAAGGGATATATATTTTACCCACACATTTGGAGCCCTCCTGGGATGCCCTCTAACATACTATTACCTCATTTAGCGGAGACTTTCACAAAAAAGTGAAATTTTCAAAAAGTCAGAAATTTTGCAAAAAATGACTAAGTATGAAGGACTCATCGGGTGAATCACTCTGGAACTGAAATCGGATGCGCGCACTGACATGCTCCCCTCTCTGGAAGTCTGAGACATGTGTGAAAATTTTCTAAGTCCAGAAAAAAAATTTTTCAACTTTTTTTCAAATTTCCCCCCAAGGGATACATATTTTACCCACACATTTGGAGACCTCCTGCGATGCCCTCTAACATACTATAACCTCATTTAGCGGAGATTTTCACAAAAAAGTGAAATTTTCAAAAAGTCAGAAATTTTGCAAAAAACGACTAAGTATGAAGGACTCATCGGGTGAATTGCTCTGGAACTGAAATTGGATGCGCTTACAGACATGCTCCCCTCTCTGGAAGTCTGAGACATGTGTGAAAATTTTCTAAGTCCAGAAAAAAAAAATTTTTCAACTTTTTTTCAAATGTCCCCCCAAGGGATATATATTTTACCCACACATTTGGAGCCCTCCTGGGATGCCCTCTAACATACTATAACCTCATTTAGCTGAGATTTTCACAAAAAAGTGAAATTTTCAAAAAGTCAGAAATTTTGCAAAAAACGACTAAGTATGAAGGACTCATCGGGTGAATCGCTCTGGAACTGAAATCCGATGCGCGCACTGACATGCTCCCCTCTCTGGAAGTCTGAGACATGTGTGAAAATTTTCTAAGTCCAGAAAAAAAAATTTTTTCAACTTTTTTTCAAATGTCCCCCCAAGGGATATATATTTTACCCACACATTTGGAGCCCTCCTGGGATGCCCTCTAACATACTATAACCTCATTTAGCGGAGATTTTCACAAAAAAGTGAAATTTTCAAAAATTTAGAAATTTTGCAAAAAATGACTAAGTATGAAGGACTCACCTTGTGAATCGCTCTGGAACTGAAATCGGATGCGCTTACAGACATGCTCCCCTCTCTGGAAGTCTGAGACATGTGTGAAAATTTTCTAAGTCCAGAAAAAAAAATTTTTCAACTTTTTTTCAAATTTCCCCCCAAGGGATATATATTTTACCCACACATTTGGATCCCTCCTGGGATGCCCTCTAACATACTATAACCTCATTTAGTGGAGATTTTCACAAAAAAGTGAAATTTTCAAAAAGTCAGAAATTTTGCAAAAAACGACTAAGTATGAAGGACTCATCGGGTGAAACGCTCTGGAACTGAAATCGGATGCGCTTACAGACATGCTCCCGTCTCTGGAAGTCTGAGACATGTGTGAAAATTTTCTAAGTCCAGAAAAAAAAAATTTTCAACTTTTTTTCAAATTTCCCCCCAAGGGATATATATTTTACCGACACATTTGGAGCCCTCCTGCGATGCCCTCTAACATACTATAACCTCATTTAGCGGAGATTTTCACAAAAAAGTGAAATTTTCAAAAAGTCAGAAATTTTGCAAAAAACGACTAAGTATGAAGAACTCATCGGGTGAATTGCTCTGGAACTGAAATCGGATGTGCGCACAGACATGCTCCCCTCTCTGGAAGTCTGAGACATGTGTGAAAATTTTCTAAGTCCAGAAAAAAAAAAATTTTCAACTTTTTTTCAAATGTCCCCCCAAGGGATATATATTTTACCCACACATTTGGAGCCCTCCTGGGATGCCCTCTAACATACTATAACCTCATTTAGCGGAGATTTTCACAAAAAAGTGAAATTTTCAAAAATTTAGAAATTTTGCAAAAAATGACTAAGTATGAAGGACTCACCTTGTGAATCGCTCTGGAACTGAAATCGGATGCGCTTACAGACATGCTCCCCTCTCTGGAAGTCTGAGACATGTGTGAAAATTTTCTAAGTCCAGAAAAAAAAATTTTTTCAACTTTTTTCAAATGTCCCCCCAAGGGATATATATTTTACCCACACATCTGGAGCCCTCCTGGGATGCCCTCTAACATACTATAACCTCATTTAGCGGAGATTTTCACAAAAAAGTGAAATTTTCAAAAAGTCAGAAATTTTGCAAAAAACGACTAAGTATGAAGGACTCATCGGGTGAATTGCTCTGGAACTGAAATCGGATGCGCGCACTGACATGCTCCCCTCTCTGGAAGTCTGAGACATGTGTGAAAATTTTCTAAGTCCAGAAAAAAAAAATTTTCAACTTTTTTCAAATTTCCCCCCAAGGGATATATATTTTACCCACACATTTGGAGCCCTCCTGGGATGCCCTCTAACATACTATAACCTCATTTAGCGGAGATTTTCACAAAAAAGTGAAATTTTCAAAAATTCTGAAATTTTGCAAAAAATTACTAAGTATGAAGGACTCATCGGGTGAAACGCTCTGGAACTGAAATCGGATGCGCTTACAGACATGCTCCCCTCTCTGGAAGTCTGAGACATGTGTGAAAATTTTCTAAGTCCAGAAAAAAAAAATTTTTCAACTTTTTTTCAAATGTCCCCCCAAGGGATATATATTTTACCCACACATTTGGAGCCCTCCTGGGATGCCCTCTAACATACTATAACCTCATTTAGCGGAGATTTTCACAAAAAAGTGAAATTTTCAAAAATTTAGAAATTTTGCAAAAAATGACTAAGTATGAAGGAGTCACCTTGTGAATCGCTCTGGAACTGAAATCGGATGCGCTTACAGACATGCTCCCCTCTCTGGAAGTCTGAGACATGTGTGAAAATTTTCTAAGTCCAGAAAAAAAATTTTTTCAACTTTTTTTCAAATTTCCCCCCAAGGGATATATATTTTACCGACACATTTGGAGCCCTCCTGCGATGCCCTCTAACATACTATAACCTCATTTAGCGGAGATTTTCACAAAAAAGTGAAATTTTCAAAAAGTCAGAAATTTTGCAAAAAACGACTAAGTATGAAGGACTCATCGGGTGAAACGCTCTGGAACTGAAATCGGATGCGCTTACAGACATGCTCCCCTCTCTGGAAGTCTGAGACATGTGTGAAAATTTTCTAAGTCCAGAAAAAAAAAAATTTTCAACTTTTTTTCAAATGTCCCCCCAAGGGATATATATTTTACCCACACATTTGGAGCCCTCCTGGGATGCCCTCTAACATACTATAACCTCATTTAGTGGAGATTTTCACAAAAAAGTGAAATTTTCAAAAAGTCAGAAATTTTGCAAAAAACGACTAAGTATGAAGGACTCATCGGGTGAAACGCTCTGGAACTGAAATCGGATGCGCTTACAGACATGCTCCTGTCTCTGGAAGTCTGAGACATGTGTGAAAATTTTCTAAGTCCAGAAAAAAAAATTTTTCAACTTTTTTTCAAATTTCCCCCCAAGGGATATATATTTTACCCACACATTTGGAGCCCTCCTGGGATGCCCTCTAACATACTATAACCTCATTTAGCGGAGATTTTCACAAAAAAGTGAAATTTTCAAAAATTTAGAAATTTTGCAAAAAATGACTAAGTATGAAGGACTCACCTTGTGAATCGCTCTGGAACTGAAATCGGATGCGCTTACAGACATGCTCCCCTCTCTGGAAGTCTGAGACATGTGTGAAAATTTTCTAAGTCCAGAAAAAAAATTTTTTCAACTTTTTTTCAAATTTCCCCCCCAGGGATATATATTTTACCCACACATTTGGATCCCTCCTGGGATGCCCTCTAACATACTATAACCTCATTTAGTGGAGATTTTCACAAAAAAGTGAAATTTTCAAAAAGTTAAATTTTTTCCAAAAAACGACTAAGTATGAAGGACTCATCGGGTGAAACGCTCTGGAACTGAAATCGGATGCGCTTACAGACATGCTCCCCTCTCTGGAAGTCTGAGACATGTGTGAAAATTTTCTAAGTCCAGAAAAAAAAATTTTTCAACTTTTTTTCAAATTTCCCCCCAAGGGATATATATTTTACCCACACATTTGGATCCCTCCTGGGATGCCCACTAACATACTATAACCTCATTTAGTGGAGATTTTCACAAAAAAGTGAAATTTTCAAAAAGTTAAATTTTTTCCAAAAAACGACTAAGTATGAAGGACTCATCGGGTGAATCGCTCTGGAACTGAAATCGGATGCGCGCACTGACATGCTCCCCTCTCTGGAAGTCTGAGACATGTGTGAAAATTTTCTAAGTCCAGAAAAAAAAATTTTTTCAACTTTTTTTCAAATGTCCCCCCAAGGGATATATATTTTACCCCCCCATTTGGAGCCCTCCTGGGATGCTCTCTAACATACTATAACCTCATTTAGCGGAGATTTTCACAAAAAAGTGAAATTTTCAAAAAGTTAGAAATTTTGCAAAAAATGACTAAGTATGAAGGACTCACTTTGTGAATCGCTCTGGAACTGAAATCGGATGCGCTTACAGACATTCTCCCCTCTCTGGAAGTCTGAGACATGTGTGAAAATTTTCTAAGTCCAGAAAAAAAAAAATTTTCAACTTTTTTTCAAATGTACCCCCAAGGGATATATATTTTACCCACACATTTGGAGCCCTCCTGGGATGCCCTCTAACATACTATAACCTCATTTAGTGGAGATTTTCACAAAAAAGTGAAATTTTCAAAAAGTCAGAAATTTTGCAAAAAACGACTAAGTATGAAGGACTCATCGGGTGAAACGCTCTGGAACTGAAATCGGATGCGCTTACAGACATGCTCCTGTCTCTGGAAGTCTGAGACATGTGTGAAAATTTTCTAAGTCCAGAAAAAAAAAATTTTTCAACTTTTTTTCAAATGTCCCCCCAAGGGATATATATTTTACCCACACATTTGGAGCCCTCCTGGGATGCCCTCTAACATACTATAACCTCATTTAGCGGAGATTTTCACAAAAAAGTGAAATTTTCAAAAATTTAGAAATTTTGCAAAAAATGACTAAGTATGAAGGACTCACCTTGTGAATCGCTCTGGAACTGAAATCGGATGCGCTTACAGACATGCTCCCCTCTCTGGAAGTCTGAGACATGTGTGAAAATTTTCTAAGTCCAGAAAAAAAATTTTTTCAACTTTTTTTCAAATTTCCCCCCAAGGGATATATATTTTACCCACACATTTGGATCCCTCCTGGGATGCCCTCTAACATACTATAACCTCATTTAGTGGAGATTTTCACAAAAAAGTGAAATTTTCAAAAAGTTAAATTTTTTCCAAAAAACGACTAAGTATGAAGGACTCATCGGGTGAATCGCTCTGGAACTGAAATCGGATGCGCGCACTGACATGCTCCCCTCTCTGGAAGTCTGAGACATGTGTGAAAATTTTCTAAGTCCAGAAAAAAAAATGTTTTCAACTTTTTTTCAAATGTCCCCCCAAGGGATATATATTTTACCCCCCCATTTGGAGCCCTCCTGGGATGCTCTCTAACATACTATAACCTCATTTAGCGGAGATTTTCACAAAAAAGTGAAATTTTCAAAAAGTTAGAAATTTTGCAAAAAATGACTAAGTATGAAGGACTCACTTTGTGAATCGCTCTGGAACTGAAATCGGATGCGCTTACAGACATTCTCCCCTCTCTGGAAGTCTGAGACATGTGTGAAAATTTTCTAAGTCCAGAAAAAAAAAATTTTTCAACTTTTTTTCAAATGTACCCCCAAGGGATATATATTTTACCCACACATTTGGAGCCCTCCTGGGATGCCCTCTAACATACTATAACCTCATTTAGTGGAGATTTTCACAAAAAAGTGAAATTTTCAAAAAGTCAGAAATTTTGCAAAAAACGACTAAGTATGAAGGACTCATCGGGTGAAACGCTCTGGAACTGAAATCGGATGCGCTTACAGACATGCTCCTGTCTCTGGAAGTCTGAGACATGTGTGAAAATTTTCTAAGTCCAGAAAAAAAAAATTTTCAACTTTTTTTCAAATTTCCCCCCAAGGGATATATATTTTACCGACACATTTGGAGCCCTCCTGCGATGTCCTCTAACATACTATAACCTCATTTAGCGGAGATTTTCACAAAAAAGTGAAATTTTCAAAAAGTCAGAAATTTTGCAAAAAACGACTAAGTATGAAGGACTCATCGGGTGAAACGCTCTGGAACTGAAATCGGATGCGCTTACAGACATGCTCCCCTCTCTGGAAGTCTGAGACATGTGTGAAAATTTTCTAAGTCCAGAAAAAAAAAATTTTTCAACTTTTTTTCAAATGTCCCCCCAAGGGATATATATTTTACCCACACATTTGGAGCCCTCCTGGGATGCCCTCTAACATACTATAACCTCATTTAGCGGAGATTTTCACAAAAAAGTGAAATTTTCAAAAATTTAGAAATTTTGCAAAAAATGACTAAGTATGAAGGACTCACCTTGTGAATCGCTCTGGAACTGAAATCGGATGCGCTTACAGACATGCTCCCCTCTCTGGAAGTCTGAGACATGTGTGAAAATTTTCTAAGTCCAGAAAAAAAATTTTTTCAACTTTTTTTCAAATTTCCCCCCAAGGGATATATATTTTACCCACACATTTGGAGCCCTCCTGCGATGCCCTCTAACACACTGTAACCTCATTTAGCGGAGATTTTCACAAAAAAGTGAAATTTTCAAAAAGTCAGAAATTTTGCAAAAAACGACTATGAAGGACTCATCGGGTGAAACGCTCTGGAACTGAAATCGAATGCGCTTACAGACATGCTCCCCTCTCTGGAAGTCTGAGACATGTGTGAAAATTTTCTAAGTCCAGAAAAAAAAATTTTTCAACTTTTTTTCAAATTTCCCCCCAAGGGATATATATTTTACCCACACATTTGGATCCCTCCTGGGATGCCCTCTAACATACTATAACCTCATTTAGTGGAGATTTTCACAAAAAAGTGAAATTTTCAAAAAGTTAAATTTTTTCCAAAAAACGACTAAGTATGAAGGACTCATCGGGTGAAACGCTCTGGAACTGAAATCGGATGCGCTTACAGACATGCTCCCCTCTCTGGAAGTCTGAGACATGTGTGAAAATTTTCTAAGTCCAGAAAAAAAAAATTTTTCAACTTTTTTTCAAATGTCCCCCCAAGGGATATATATTTTACCCACACATTTGGAGCCCTCCTGGGATGCCCTCTAACATACTATAACCTCATTTAGCGGAGATTTTCACAAAAAAGTGAAATTTTCAAAAAGTCAGAAATTTTGCAAAAAATGACTAAGTATGAAGGACTCATCGGGTGAATCGCTCTGGAACTGAAATCGGATGCGCGCACTGACATGCTCCCCTCTCTGGAAGCCTGAGACATGTGTGAAAATTTTCTAAGTACAGAAAAAAAAATTTTTTCAACTTTTTTTCAAATGTCCCCCCAAGGGATATATATTTTACCCACACATTTGGAGCCCTCCTGGGATGCCCTCTAACATACTATAACCTCATTTAGCAGAGATTTTCACAAAAAATTGAAATTTTCAAAAAGTTAAAAATTTTGCAAAAAATGACTAAGTATGAAAGACTCACCTTGTGAATCGCTCTGGAACTGAAATCGGATGCGCTTACAGATATGCTCCCCTCTCTGGAAGTCTGAGACATGTGTGAAAATTTTCTAAGTCCAGAAAAAAAAATGTTTTCAACTTTTTTTCAAATGTCCCCCCAAGGGATATATATTTTACCCACACATTTGGAGCCCTCCTGGGATGCCCTCTAACATACTATAACCTCATTTAGCGGAGATTTTCACAAAAAAGTGAAATTTTCAAAAAGTCAGAAATTTTGCAAAAAACGACTAAGTATGAAGGACTCATCGGGTGAATTGCTCTGGAACTGAAATCGGATGCGCGCACTGACATGCTCCCCTCTCTGGAAGTCTGAGACATGTGTGAAAATTTTCTAAGTCCAGAAAAAAAAATTTTTCAACTTTTTTTCAAATTTCCCCCCAAGGGATATATATTTTACCCACACATTTGGATCCCTCCTGGGATGCCCTCTAACATACTATAACCTCATTTAGTGGAGATTTTCACAAAAAAGTGAAATTTTCAAAAAGTTAAATTTTTTCCAAAAAACGACTAAGTATGAAGGACTCATCGGGTGAATCGCTCTGGAACTGAAATCGGATGCGAGCACTGACATGCTCCCCTCTCTGGAAGTCTGAGACATGTGTGAAAATTTTCTAAGTCCAGAAAAAAAAATTTTTCAACTTTTTTTCAAATTTCCCCCCAAGGGATATATATTTTACTGACACATTTGGAGCCCTCCTGGAATGCCCTCTAACATACTATAACCTCATTTAGCGGAGATTTTCACAAAAAAGTGAAATTTTCAAAAATTTAGAAATTTTGCAAAAAATGACTAAGTATGAAGGACTCACCTTGTGAATCGCTCTGGAACTTAAATCGGATGCGCTTACAGACATGCTCCCCTCTCTGGAAGTCTGAGACATGTGTGAAAATTTTCTAAGTCCAGAAAACAATTTTTTTTCAACTTTTTTTCAAATTTCCCCCCAAGGGATATATATTTTACCCACACATTTGGATCCCTCCTGGGATGCCCTCTAACATACTATAACCTCATTTAGTGGAGATTTTCACAAAAAAGTGAAATTTTCAAAAAGTTAAATTTTTTCTAAAAAACGACTAAGTATGAAGGACTCATCGGGTGAAACGCTCTGGAACTGAAATCGGATGCGCTTACAGATATGCTCCCCTCTCTGGAAGTCTGAGACATGTGTGAAAATTTTCTAAGTCCAGAAAAAAAAATTTTTTCAACTTTTTTTCAAATGTCCCCCCAAGGAATATATATTTTACCCACACATTTGGAGCCCTCCTGGGATGCCCTCTAACATACTATAACCTCATTTAGCGGAGATTTTCACAAAAAAGTGAAATTTTCAAAAAGTCAGAAATTTTGCAAAAAATGACTAAGTATGAAGGACTCATCGGGTGAATCGCTCTGGAACTGAAATCGGATGCGAGCACTGACATGCTCCCCTCTCTGGAAGTCTGAGACATGTGTGAAAATTTTCTCAGTCCAGAAAAAAAAATGTTTTCAACTTTTTTTCAAATTTCCCCCCAAGGGATATATATTTTACCCCCACATTTGGAGCCCTCCTGGGATGCCCTCTAACATACTATAACCTCATTTAGCGGAGATTTTCACAAAAAAGTGAAATTTTCAAAAAGTTAGAAATTTTGCAAAAAATGACTAAGTATGAAGGACTCACCTTGTGAATCGCTCTGGAACTGAAATCGGATGCGCTTACAGACATGCTCCCCTCTCTGGAAGTCTGAGACATGTGTGAAAATTTTCTAAGTCCAGAAAAAAAATTTTTTTCAACTTTTTTTAAAATGTCCCCCCAAGGGATATATATTTTACCCCCACATTTGGAGCCCTCCTGGGATGCCCTCTAACATACTATAACCTCATTTAGCGGAGATTTTCACAAAAAAGTGAAATTTTCAAAAAGTCAGAAATTTTGCAAAAAACGACTAAGTATGAAGGACTCATCGGGTGAATTGCTCTGGAACTGAAATCGGATGTGCGCACAGACATGCTCCTCTCTCTGGAAGTCTGAGACATGTGTGAAAATTTTCTAAGTCCAGAAAAAAAAAAATTTTCAACTTTTTTTCACATGTCCCCCCAAGGGATATATATTTTACCCACACATTTGGATCCCTCCTGGGATGCCCTCTAACATACTATAACCTCATTTAGCGGAGATTTTCACAAAAAGTGAAATTTTCAAAAAGTCAGAAATTTTGCAAAAAACGACTAAGTATGAAGGACTCATCGGGTGAAACGCTCTGGAACTGAAATCGGATGCACTTACAGACATGCTCCCCTCTGGAAGTCTGAGACATGTGTGAAAATTTTCTAAGTCCAGAAAAAAAAATTTTTTCAACTTTTTTTCAAATTTCCCCCCAAGGAATATATATTTTACCCACACATTTGGATCCCTCCTGGGATGCCCTCTAACATACTATAACCTCATTTAGCGGAGATTTTCACAAAAAGTGAAATTTTCAAAAAGTCAGAAATTTTGCAAAAAACGACTAAGTATGAAGGACTCACCTTGTGAATCGCTCTGGAACTGAAATCGGATGTGCTTACAGACATGCTCCCCTCTCTGGAAGTCTGAGACATGTGTGAAAATTTTCTAAGTCCAGAAAAAAAAATTTTTCAACTTTTTTTCAAATTTCCCCCCAAGGGATATATATTTTACCCACACATTTGGAGCCCTCCTGCGATGCCCTCTAACACACTGTAACCTCATTTAGCGGAGATTTTCACAAAAAAGTGAAATTTTCAAAAAGTCAGAAATTTTGCAAAAAACGACTAAGTATGAAGGACTCATCGGGTGAATTGCTCTGGAACTGAAATCGGATGCGCGCACTGACATGCTCCCCTCTCTGGAAGTCTGAGACATGTGTGAAAATTTTCTAAGTCCAGAAAAAAAAAATTTTCAACTTTTTTTCAAATTTCCCCCCAAGGGATATATATTTTACCCACACATTTGGAGCCCTCCTGGGATGCCCTCTAACATACTATAACCTCATTTAGCGGAGATTTTCACAAAAAAGTGAAATTTTCAAAAAGTTAGAAATTTTGCAAAAAATGACTAAGTATGAAGGACTCACTTTGTGAATCGCTCTGGAACTGAAATCGGATGCGCTTACAGACATGCTCCCCTCTCTGGAAGTCTGAGACATGTGTGAAAATTTTCTAAGTCCAGAAAAAAAATTTTTTCAACTTTTTTCAAATTTCCCCCCAAGGGATATATATTTTACCCACACATTTGGAGCCCTCCTGCGATGCCCTCTAACACACTGTAACCTCATTTAGCGGAGATTTTCACAAAAAAGTGAAATTTTCAAAAAGTCAGAAATTTTGCAAAAAACGACTAAGTATGAAGGACTCATCGGGTGAATTGCTCTGGAACTGAAATCGGATGCGCGCACTGACATGCTCCCCTCTCTGGAAGTCTGAGACATGTGTGAAAATTTTCTAAGTCCAGAAAAAAAAATTTTTCAACTTTTTTTCAAATTTCCCCCCAAGGGATATATATTTTACCCACACATTTGGATCCCTCCTGGGATGCCCTCTAACATACTATAACCTCATTTAGTGGAGATTTTCACAAAAAAGTGAAATTTTCAAAAAGTTAAATTTTTTCCAAAAAACGACTAAGTATGAAGGACTCATCGGGTGAAACGCTCTGGAACTGAAATCGGATGCGCTTACAGACATGCTCCCCTCTCTGGAAGTCTGAGACATGTGTGAAAATTTTCTAAGTCCAGAAAAAAAAATTTTTCAACTTTTTTTCAAATTTCCCCCCAAGGGATATATATTTTACCCACACATTTGGATCCCTCCTGGGATGCCCACTAACATACTATAACCTCATTTAGTGGAGATTTTCACAAAAAAGTGAAATTTTCAAAAAGTTAAATTTTTTCCAAAAAACGACTAAGTATGAAGGACTCATCGGGTGAATCGCTCTGGAACTGAAATCGGATGCGCGCACTGACATGCTCCCCTCTCTGGAAGTCTGAGACATGTGTGAAAATTTTCTAAGTCCAGAAAAAAAAATTTTTTCAACTTTTTTTCAAATGTCCCCCCAAGGGATATATATTTTACCCCCCCATTTGGAGCCCTCCTGGGATGCTCTCTAACATACTATAACCTCATTTAGCGGAGATTTTCACAAAAAAGTGAAATTTTCAAAAAGTTAGAAATTTTGCAAAAAATGACTAAGTATGAAGGACGCACTTTGTGAATCGCTCTGGAACTGAAATCGGATGCGCTTACAGACATTCTCCCCTCTCTGGAAG
Organism: Phyllobates terribilis; assembly: GCF_046119375.1. Taxonomy (NCBI): domain Eukaryota; kingdom Metazoa; phylum Chordata; class Amphibia; order Anura; family Dendrobatidae; genus Phyllobates; species Phyllobates terribilis. Next base: position 139,600 of record NW_027364489.1, on the reverse strand, counting down.
TCTGAGACATGTGTGAAAATTTTCTAAGTCCAGAAAAAAAAAAATTTTCAACTTTTTTTCAAATGTACCCCCAAGGGATATATATTTTACCCACACATTTGGAGCCCTCCTGGGATGCCCTCTAACATACTATAACCTCATTTAGTGGAGATTTTCACAAAAAAGTGAAATTTTCAAAAAGTCAGAAATTTTGCAAAAAACGACTAAGTATGAAGGACTCATCGGGTGAAACGCTCTGGAACTGAAATCGGATGCGCTTACAGACATGCTCCTGTCTCTGGAAGTCTGAGACATGTGTGAAAATTTTCTAAGTCCAGAAAAAAAAAATTTTTCAACTTTTTTTCAAATGTCCCCCCAAGGGATATATATTTTACCCACACATTTGGAGCCCTCCTGGGATGCCCTCTAACATACTATAACCTCATTTAGCGGAGATTTTCACAAAAAAGTGAAATTTTCAAAAATTTAGAAATTTTGCAAAAAATGACTAAGTATGAAGGACTCACCTTGTGAATCGCTCTGGAACTGAAATCGGATGCGCTTACAGACATGCTCCCCTCTCTGGAAGTCTGAGACATGTGTGAAAATTTTCTAAGTCCAGAAAAAAAATTTTTTCAACTTTTTTTCAAATTTCCCCCCAAGGGATATATATTTTACCCACACATTTGGAGCCCTCCTGCGATGCCCTCTAACACACTGTAACCTCATTTAGCGGAGATTTTCACAAAAAAGTGAAATTTTCAAAAAGTCAGAAATTTTGCAAAAAACGACTAAGTATGAAGGACTCATCGGGTGAATTGCTCTGGAACTGAAATCGGATGCGCGCACTGACATGCTCCCCTCTCTGGAAGTCTGAGACATGTGTGAAAATTTTCTAAGTCCAGAAAAAAAAATTTTTCAACTTTTTTTCAAATTTCCCCCCAAGGGATATATATTTTACCCACACATTTGGATCCCTCCTGGGATGCCCTCTAACATACTATAACCTCATTTAGTGGAGATTTTCACAAAAAAGTGAAATTTTCAAAAAGTTAAATTTTTTCCAAAAAACGACTAAGTATGAAGGACTCATCGGGTGAATCGCTCTGGAACTGAAATCGGATGCGCGCACTGACATGCTCCCCTCTCTGGAAGTCTGAGACATGTGTGAAAATTTTCTAAGTCCAGAAAAAAAAATGTTTTCAACTTTTTTTCAAATGTCCCCCCAAGGGATATATATTTTACCCCCCCATTTGGAGCCCTCCTGGGATGCTCTCTAACATACTATAACCTCATTTAGCGGAGATTTTCACAAAAAAGTGAAATTTTCAAAAAGTTAGAAATTTTGCAAAAAATGACTAAGTATGAAGGACTCACTTTGTGAATCGCTCTGGAACTGAAATCGGATGCACTTACAGACATTCTCCCCTCTCTGGAAGTCTGAGACATGTGTGAAAATTTTCTAAGTCCAGAAAAAAAAAATTTTTCAACTTTTTTTCAAATGTACCCCCAAGGGATATATATTTTACCCACACATTTGGAGCCCTCCTGGGATGCCCTCTAACATACTATAACCTCATTTAGTGGAGATTTTCACAAAAAAGTGAAATTTTCAAAAAGTCAGAAATTTTGCAAAAAACGACTAAGTATGAAGGACTCATCGGGTGAAACGCTCTGGAACTGAAATCGGATGCGCTTACAGACATGCTCCTGTCTCTGGAAGTCTGAGACATGTGTGAAAATTTTCTAAGTCCAGAAAAAAAAAATTTTCAACTTTTTTTCAAATTTCCCCCCAAGGGATATATATTTTACCGACACATTTGGAGCCCTCCTGCGATGTCCTCTAACATACTATAACCTCATTTAGCGGAGATTTTCACAAAAAAGTGAAATTTTCAAAAAGTCAGAAATTTTGCAAAAAACGACTAAGTATGAAGGACTCATCGGGTGAAACGCTCTGGAACTGAAATCGGATGCGCTTACAGACATGCTCCCCTCTCTGGAAGTCTGAGACATGTGTGAAAATTTTCTAAGTCCAGAAAAAAAAAATTTTTCAACTTTTTTTCAAATGTCCCCCCAAGGGATATATATTTTACCCACACATTTGGAGCCCTCCTGGGATGCCCTCTAACATACTATAACCTCATTTAGCGGAGATTTTCACAAAAAAGTGAAATTTTCAAAAATTTAGAAATTTTGCAAAAAATGACTAAGTATGAAGGACTCACCTTGTGAATCGCTCTGGAACTGAAATCGGATGCGCTTACAGACATGCTCCCCTCTCTGGAAGTCTGAGACATGTGTGAAAATTTTCTAAGTCCAGAAAAAAAATTTTTTCAACTTTTTTTCAAATTTCCCCCCAAGGGATATATATTTTACCCACACATTTGGAGCCCTCCTGCGATGCCCTCTAACACACTGTAACCTCATTTAGCGGAGATTTTCACAAAAAAGTGAAATTTTCAAAAAGTCAGAAATTTTGCAAAAAACGACTAAGTATGAAGGACTCATCGGGTGAAACGCTCTGGAACTGAAATCGAATGCGCTTACAGACATGCTCCCCTCTCTGGAAGTCTGAGACATGTGTGAAAATTTTCTAAGTCCAGAAAAAAAAATTTTTCAACTTTTTTTCAAATTTCCCCCCAAGGGATATATATTTTACCCACACATTTGGAGCCCTCCTGGGATGCCCTCTAACATACTATAACCTCATTTAGCAGAGATTTTCACAAAAAATTGAAATTTTCAAAAAGTTAAAAATTTTGCAAAAAATGACTAAGTATGAAAGACTCACCTTGTGAATCGCTCTGAAACTGAAATCGGATGCGCTTACAGATATGCTCCCCTCTCTGGAAGTCTGAGACATGTGTGAAAATTTTCTAAGTCCAGAAAAAAAAATGTTTTCAACTTTTTTTCAAATGTCCCCCCAAGGGATATATATTTTACCCACACATTTGGAGCCCTCCTGGGATGCCCTCTAACATACTATAACCTCATTTAGCGGAGATTTTCACAAAAAAGTGAAATTTTCAAAAAGTCAGAAATTTTGCAAAAAACGACTAAGTATGAAGGACTCATCGGGTAAATTGCTCTGGAACTGAAATCGGATGCGCGCACTGACATGCTCCCCTCTCTGGAAGTCTGAGACATGTGTGAAAATTTTCTAAGTCCAGAAAAAAAAATTTTTCAACTTTTTTTCAAATTTCCCCCCAAGGGATATATATTTTACCCACACATTTGGATCCCTCCTGGGATGCCCTCTAACATACTATAACCTCATTTAGTGGAGATTTTCACAAAAAAGTGAAATTTTCAAAAAGTTAGAAATTTTGCAAAAAATGACTAAGTATGAAGGACTCACCTTGTGTATCGCTCTGGAACTGAAATCGGATGCGTTTACAGACATTCTCCCCTCTCTGGAAGTCTGAGACATGTGTGAAAATTTTCTAAGTCCAGAAAAAAAAAATTTTTCAACTTTTTTTCAAATGTACCCCCAAGGGATATATATTTTACCCACACATTTGGAGCCCTCCTGGGATGCCCTCTAACATACTATAACCTCATTTAGTGGAGATTTTCACAAAAAAGTGAAATTTTCAAAAAGTCAGAAATTTTGCAAAAAACGACTAAGTATGAAGGACTCATCGGGTGAAACGCTCTGGAACTGAAATCGGATGCGCTTACAGACATGCTCCCCTCTCTGGAAGTCTGAGACATGTGTGAAAATTTTCTAAGTCCAGAAAAAAAAATTTTTCAACTTTTTTTCAAATTTCCCCCCAAGGGATATATATTTTACCGACACATTTGGAGCCCTCCTGGGATGCCCTCTAACATACTATAACCTCATTTAGCGGAGATTTTCACAAAAATGTGAAATTTTCAAAAATTTAGAAATTTTGCAAAAAATGACTAAGTATGAAGGACTCACCTTGTGAATCGCTCTGGAACTGAAATCGGATGCGCTTACAGACATGCTCCCCTCTCTGGAAGTCTGAGACATGTGTGAAAATTTTCTAAGTCCAGAAAACAATTTTTTTTCAACTTTTTTTCAAATTTCCCCCCAAGGGATATATATTTTACCCACACATTTGGATCCCTCCTGGGATGCCCTCTAACATACTATAACCTCATTTAGTGGAGATTTTCACAAAAAAGTGAAATTTTCAAAAAGTTAAATTTTTTCTAAAAAACGACTAAGTATGAAGGACTCATCGGGTGAAACGCTCTGGAACTGAAATCGGATGCGCTTACAGACATGCTCCCCTCTCTGGAAGTCTGAGACATGTGTGAAAATTTTCTAAGTCCAGAAAAAAAAATTTTTTCAACTTTTTTTCAAATGTCCCCCCAAGGGATATATATTTTACCCACACATTTGGAGCCCTCCTGGGATGCCCTCTAACATACTATAACCTCATTTAGCGGAGATTTTCACAAAAAAGTGAAATTTTCAAAAAGTCAGAAATTTTGCAAAAAATGACTAAGTATGAAGGACTCATCGGGTGAATCGCTCTGGAACTGAAATCGGATGCGAGCACTGACATGCTCCCCTCTCTGGAAGTCTGAGACATGTGTGAAAATTTTCTAAGTCCAGAAAAAAAAATTTTTCAACTTTTTTTCAAATTTCCCCCCAAGGGATATATATTTTACCGACACATTTGGAGCCCTCCTGGGATGCCCTCTAACATACTATAACCTCATTTAGCGGAGATTTTCACAAAAAAGTGAAATTTTCAAAAATTTAGAAATTTTGCAAAAAATGACTAAGTATGAAGGACTCACCTTGTGAATCGCTCTGGAACTTAAATCGGATGCGCTTACAGACATGCTCCCCTCTCTGGAAGTCTGAGACATGTGTGAAAATTTTCTAAGTCCAGAAAACAATTTTTTTTCAACTTTTTTTCAAATTTCCCCCCAAGGGATATATATTTTACCCACACATTTGGATCCCTCCTGGGATGCCCTCTAACATACTATAACCTCATTTAGTGGAGATTTTCACAAAAAAGTGAAATTTTCAAAAAGTTAAATTTTTTCTAAAAAACGACTAAGTATGAAGGACTCATCGGGTGAAACGCTCTGGAACTGAAATCGGATGCGCTTACAGACATGCTCCCCTCTCTGGAAGTCTGAGACATGTGTGAAAATTTTCTAAGTCCAGAAAAAAAAAAATTTTCAACTTTTTTTCAAATGTACCCCCAAGGGATATATATTTTACCCACACATTTGGAGCCCTCCTGGGATGCCCTCTAACATACTATAACCTCATTTAGTGGAGATTTTCACAAAAAAGTGAAATTTTCAAAAAGTCAGAAATTTTGCAAAAAACGACTAAGTATGAAGGACTCATCGGGTGAAACGCTCTGGAACTGAAATCGGATGCGCTTACAGACATGCTCCTGTCTCTGGAAGTCTGAGACATGTGTGAAAATTTTCTAAGTCCAGAAAAAAAAAATTTTTCAACTTTTTTTCAAATGTCCCCCCAAGGGATATATATTTTACCCACACATTTGGAGCCCTCCTGGGATGCCCTCTAACATACTATAACCTCATTTAGCGGAGATTTTCACAAAAAAGTGAAATTTTCAAAAATTTAGAAATTTTGCAAAAAATGACTAAGTATGAAGGACTCACCTTGTGAATCGCTCTGGAACTGAAATCGGATGCGCTTACAGACATGCTCCCCTCTCTGGAAGTCTGAGACATGTGTGAAAATTTTCTAAGTCCAGAAAAAAAATTTTTTCAACTTTTTTTCAAATTTCCCCCCAAGGGATATATATTTTACCCACACATTTGGAGCCCTCCTGCGATGCCCTCTAACACACTGTAACCTCATTTAGCGGAGATTTTCACAAAAAAGTGAAATTTTCAAAAAGTCAGAAATTTTGCAAAAAACGACTAAGTATGAAGGACTCATCGGGTGAATTGCTCTGGAACTGAAATCGGATGCGCGCACTGACATGCTCCCCTCTCTGGAAGTCTGAGACATGTGTGAAAATTTTCTAAGTCCAGAAAAAAAAATTTTTCAACTTTTTTTCAAATTTCCCCCCAAGGGATATATATTTTACCCACACATTTGGATCCCTCCTGGGATGCCCTCTAACATACTATAACCTCATTTAGTGGAGATTTTCACAAAAAAGTGAAATTTTCAAAAAGTTAAATTTTTTCCAAAAAACGACTAAGTATGAAGGACTCATCGGGTGAATCGCTCTGGAACTGAAATCGGATGCGCGCACTGACATGCTCCCCTCTCTGGAAGTCTGAGACATGTGTGAAAATTTTCTAAGTCCAGAAAAAAAAATGTTTTCAACTTTTTTTCAAATGTCCCCCCAAGGGATATATATTTTACCCCCCCATTTGGAGCCCTCCTGGGATGCTCTCTAACATACTATAACCTCATTTAGCGGAGATTTTCACAAAAAAGTGAAATTTTCAAAAAGTTAGAAATTTTGCAAAAAATGACTAAGTATGAAGGACTCACTTTGTGAATCGCTCTGGAACTGAAATCGGATGCACTTACAGACATTCTCCCCTCTCTGGAAGTCTGAGACATGTGTGAAAATTTTCTAAGTCCAGAAAAAAAAAATTTTTCAACTTTTTTTCAAATGTACCCCCAAGGGATATATATTTTACCCACACATTTGGAGCCCTCCTGGGATGCCCTCTAACATACTATAACCTCATTTAGTGGAGATTTTCACAAAAAAGTGAAATTTTCAAAAAGTCAGAAATTTTGCAAAAAACGACTAAGTATGAAGGACTCATCGGGTGAAACGCTCTGGAACTGAAATCGGATGCGCTTACAGACATGCTCCTGTCTCTGGAAGTCTGAGACATGTGTGAAAATTTTCTAAGTCCAGAAAAAAAAAATTTTCAACTTTTTTTCAAATTTCCCCCCAAGGGATATATATTTTACCGACACATTTGGAGCCCTCCTGCGATGTCCTCTAACATACTATAACCTCATTTAGCGGAGATTTTCACAAAAAAGTGAAATTTTCAAAAAGTCAGAAATTTTGCAAAAAACGACTAAGTATGAAGGACTCATCGGGTGAAACGCTCTGGAACTGAAATCGGATGCGCTTACAGACATGCTCCCCTCTCTGGAAGTCTGAGACATGTGTGAAAATTTTCTAAGTCCAGAAAAAAAAAATTTTTCAACTTTTTTTCAAATGTCCCCCCAAGGGATATATATTTTACCCACACATTTGGAGCCCTCCTGGGATGCCCTCTAACATACTATAACCTCATTTAGCGGAGATTTTCACAAAAAAGTGAAATTTTCAAAAATTTAGAAATTTTGCAAAAAATGACTAAGTATGAAGGACTCACCTTGTGAATCGCTCTGGAACTGAAATCGGATGCGCTTACAGACATGCTCCCCTCTCTGGAAGTCTGAGACATGTGTGAAAATTTTCTAAGTCCAGAAAAAAAATTTTTTCAACTTTTTTTCAAATTTCCCCCCAAGGGATATATATTTTACCCACACATTTGGAGCCCTCCTGCGATGCCCTCTAACACACTGTAACCTCATTTAGCGGAGATTTTCACAAAAAAGTGAAATTTTCAAAAAGTCAGAAATTTTGCAAAAAACGACTAAGTATGAAGGACTCATCGGGTGAAACGCTCTGGAACTGAAATCGAATGCGCTTACAGACATGCTCCCCTCTCTGGAAGTCTGAGACATGTGTGAAAATTTTCTAAGTCCAGAAAAAAAAATTTTTCAACTTTTTTTCAAATTTCCCCCCAAGGGATATATATTTTACCCACACATTTGGAGCCCTCCTGGGATGCCCTCTAACATACTATAACCTCATTTAGCAGAGATTTTCACAAAAAATTGAAATTTTCAAAAAGTTAAAAATTTTGCAAAAAATGACTAAGTATGAAAGACTCACCTTGTGAATCGCTCTGAAACTGAAATCGGATGCGCTTACAGATATGCTCCCCTCTCTGGAAGTCTGAGACATGTGTGAAAATTTTCTAAGTCCAGAAAAAAAAATGTTTTCAACTTTTTTTCAAATGTCCCCCCAAGGGATATATATTTTACCCACACATTTGGAGCCCTCCTGGGATGCCCTCTAACATACTATAACCTCATTTAGCGGAGATTTTCACAAAAAAGTGAAATTTTCAAAAAGTCAGAAATTTTGCAAAAAACGACTAAGTATGAAGGACTCATCGGGTAAATTGCTCTGGAACTGAAATCGGATGCGCGCACTGACATGCTCCCCTCTCTGGAAGTCTGAGACATGTGTGAAAATTTTCTAAGTCCAGAAAAAAAAATTTTTCAACTTTTTTTCAAATTTCCCCCCAAGGGATATATATTTTACCCACACATTTGGATCCCTCCTGGGATGCCCTCTAACATACTATAACCTCATTTAGTGGAGATTTTCACAAAAAAGTGAAATTTTCAAAAAGTTAGAAATTTTGCAAAAAATGACTAAGTATGAAGGACTCACCTTGTGAATCGCTCTGGAACTGAAATCGGATGCGCTTACAGACATGCTCCCCTCTCTGGAAGTCTGAGACATGTGTGAAAATTTTCTAAGTCCAGAAAACAATTTTTTTTCAACTTTTTTTCAAATTTCCCCCCAAGGGATATATATTTTACCCACACATTTGGATCCCTCCTGGGATGCCCTCTAACATACTATAACCTCATTTAGTGGAGATTTTCACAAAAAAGTGAAATTTTCAAAAAGTTAAATTTTTTCTAAAAAACGACTAAGTATGAAGGACTCATCGGGTGAAACGCTCTGGAACTGAAATCGGATGCGCTTACAGACATGCTCCCCTCTCTGGAAGTCTGAGACATGTGTGAAAATTTTCTAAGTCCAGAAAAAAAAATTTTTTCAACTTTTTTTCAAATGTCCCCCCAAGGGATATATATTTTACCCACACATTTGGAGCCCTCCTGGGATGCCCTCTAACATACTATAACCTCATTTAGCGGAGATTTTCACAAAAAAGTGAAATTTTCAAAAAGTCAGAAATTTTGCAAAAAATGACTAAGTATGAAGGACTCATCGGGTGAATCGCTCTGGAACTGAAATCGGATGCGAGCACTGACATGCTCCCCTCTCTGGAAGTCTGAGACATGTGTGAAAATTTTCTAAGTCCAGAAAAAAAAATTTTTCAACTTTTTTTCAAATTTCCCCCCAAGGGATATATATTTTACCGACACATTTGGAGCCCTCCTGGGATGCCCTCTAACATACTATAACCTCATTTAGCGGAGATTTTCACAAAAAAGTGAAATTTTCAAAAATTTAGAAATTTTGCAAAAAATGACTAAGTATGAAGGACTCACCTTGTGAATCGCTCTGGAACTTAAATCGGATGCGCTTACAGACATGCTCCCCTCTCTGGAAGTCTGAGACATGTGTGAAAATTTTCTAAGTCCAGAAAACAATTTTTTTTCAACTTTTTTTCAAATTTCCCCCCAAGGGATATATATTCTACCCACACATTTGGATCCCTCCTGGGATGCCCTCTAACATACTATAACCTCATTTAGTGGAGATTTTCACAAAAAAGTGAAATTTTCAAAAAGTTAAATTTTTTCTAAAAAACGACTAAGTATGAAGGACTCATCGGGTGAAACGCTCTGGAACTGAAATCGGATGCGCTTACAGACATGCTCCCCTCTCTGGAAGTCTGAGACATGTGTGAAAATTTTCTAAGTCCAGAAAAAAAAATTTTTTCAACTTTTTTTCAAATGTCCCCCCAAGGAATATATATTTTACCCACACATTTGGAGCCCTCCTGGGATGCCCTCTAACATACTATAACCTCATTTAGCGGAGATTTTCACAAAAAAGTGAAATTTTCAAAAAGTCAGAAATTTTGCAAAAAATGACTAAGTATGAAGGACTCATCGGGTGAATCGCTCTGGAACTGAAATCGGATGCGAGCACTGACATGCTCCCCTCTCTGGAAGTCTGAGACATGTGTGAAAATTTTCTCAGTCCAGAAAAAAAAATGTTTTCAACTTTTTTTCAAATTTCCCCCCAAGGGATATATATTTTACCCCCACATTTGGAGCCCTCCTGGGATGCCCTCTAACATACTATAACCTCATTTAGCGGAGATTTTCACAAAAAAGTGAAATTTTCAAAAAGTTAGAAATTTTGCAAAAAATGACTAAGTATGAAGGACTCACCTTGTGAATCGCTCTGGAACTGAAATCGGATGTGCGCACAGACATGCTCCTCTCTCTGGAAGTCTGAGACATGTGTGAAAATTTTCTAAGTCCAGAAAAAAAAAAATTTTCAACTTTTTTTCACATGTCCCCCCAAGGGATATATATTTTACCCACACATTTGGATCCCTCCTGGGATGCCCTCTAACATACTATAACCTCATTTAGCGGAGATTTTCACAAAAAGTGAAATTTTCAAAAAGTCAGAAATTTTGCAAAAAACGACTAAGTATGAAGGACTCATCGGGTGAAACGCTCTGGAACTGAAATCGGATGCACTTACAGACATGCTCCCCTCTGGAAGTCTGAGACATGTGTGAAAATTTTCTAAGTCCAGAAAAAAAAATTTTTTCAACTTTTTTTCAAATTTCCCCCCAAGGAATATATATTTTACCCACACATTTGGATCCCTCCTGGGATGCCCTCTAACATACTATAACCTCATTTAGCGGAGATTTTCACAAAAAAGTGAAATTTTCAAAAAGTCAGAAATTTTGCAAAAAACTACTAAGTATGAAGGACTCATCGGGTGAAACGCTCTGGAACTGAAATCGGATGCGCTTACAGACATGCTCCCCTCTCTGGAAGTCTGAGACATGTGTGAAAATTTTCTAAGTCCAGAAAAAAAAATTTTTCAACTTTTTTTCAAATTTCCCCCCAAGGGATATATATTTTACCCACACATTTGGAGCCCTCCTGCGATGCCCTCTAACACACTGTAACCTCATTTAGCGGAGATTTTCACAAAAAAGTGAAATTTTCAAAAAGTCAGAAATTTTGCAAAAAACGACTAAGTATGAAGGACTCATCGGGTGAATTGCTCTGGAACTGAAATCGGATGCGCGCACTGACATGCTCCCCTCTCTGGAAGTCTGAGACATGTGTGAAAATTTTCTAAGTCCAGAAAAAAAAAATTTTCAACTTTTTTTCAAATTTCCCCCCAAGGGATATATATTTTACCCACACATTTGGAGCCCTCCTGGGATGCCCTCTAACATACTATAACCTCATTTAGCGGAGATTTTCACAAAAAAGTGAAATTTTCAAAAAGTTAGAAATTTTGCAAAAAATGACTAAGTATGAAGGACTCACTTTGTGAATCGCTCTGGAACTGAAATCGGATGCGCTTACAGACATTCTCCCCTCTCTGGAAGTCTGAGACATGTGTGAAAATTTTCTAAGTCCAGAAAAAAAAATTTTTCAACTTTTTTTCAAATTTCCCCCCAAGGGATATATATTTTACCCACACATTTGGATCCCTCCTGGGATGCCCTCTAACATACTATAACCTCATTTAGTGGAGATTTTCACAAAAAAGTGAAATTTTCAAAAAGTCAGAAATTTTGCAAAAAACGACTAAGTATGAAGGACTCATCGGGTGAAACGCTCTGGAACTGAAATCGGATGCGCTTACAGACATGCTCCTGTCTCTGGAAGTCTGAGACATGTGTGAAAATTTTCTAAGTCCAGAAAAAAAAATTTTTCAACTTTTTTTCAAATTTCCCCCCAAGGGATATATATTTTACCGACACATTTGGAGCCCTCCTGCGATGTCCTCTAACATACTATAACCTCATTTAGCGGAGATTTTCACAAAAAAGTGAAATTTTCAAAAAGTCTGAAATTTTGCAAAAAACGACTAAGTATGAAGGACTCATCGGGTGAAACGCTCTGGAACTGAAATCGGATGCGCTTACAGACATGCTCCCCTCTCTGGAAGTCTGAGACATGTGTGAAAATTTTCTAAGTCCAGAAAAAAAAAATTTTTCAACTTTTTTTCAAATGTCCCCCCAAGGGATATATATTTTACCGACACATTTGGAGCCCTCCTGGGATGCCCTCTAACATACTATAACCTCATTTAGCGGAGATTTTCACAAAAAAGTGAAATTTTCAAAAATTTAGAAATTTTGCAAAAAATGACTAAGTATGAAGGACTCACCTTGTGAATCGCTCTGGAACTGAAATCGGATGCGCTTACAGACATGCTCCCCTCTCTGGAAGTCTGAGACATGTGTGAAAATTTTCTAAGTCCAGAAAAAAAATTTTTTCAACTTTTTTTCAAATTTCCCCCCAAGGGATATATATTTTACCCACACATTTGGAGCCCTCCTGCGATGCCCTCTAACACACTGTAACCTCATTTAGCGGAGATTTTCACAAAAAAGTGAAATTTTCAAAAAGTCAGAAATTTTGCAAAAAACGACTAAGTATGAAGGACTCATCGGGTGAAACGCTCTGGAACTGAAATCGAATGCGCTTACAGACATGCTCCCCTCTCTGGAAGTCTGAGACATGTGTGAAAATTTTCTAAGTCCAGAAAAAAAAATTTTTCAACTTTTTTTCAAATTTCCCCCCAAGGGATATATATTTTACCCACACATTTGGATCCCTCCTGGGATGCCCTCTAACATACTATAACCTCATTTAGTGGAGATTTTCACAAAAAAGTGAAATTTTCAAAAAGTTAAATTTTTTCCAAAAAACGACTAAGTATGAAGGACTCATCGGGTGAAACGCTCTGGAACTGAAATCGGATGCGCTTACAGACATGCTCCCCTCTCTGGAAGTCTGAGACATGTGTGAAAATTTTCTAAGTACAGAAAAAAAAAATTTTTCACCTTTTTTTCAAATGTCCCCCCAAGGGATATATATTTTACCCACACATTTGGAGCCCTCCTGGGATGCCCTCTAACATACTATAACCTCATTTAGCGGAGATTTTCACAAAAAAGTGAAATTTTCAAAAAGTCAGAAATTTTGCAAAAAATGACTAAGTATGAAGGACTCATCGGGTGAATCGCTCTGGAACTGAAATCGGATGCGCGCACTGACATGCTCCCCTCTCTGGAAGCCTGAGACATGTGTGAAAATTTTCTAAGTACAGAAAAAAAAAATTTTTCAACTTTTTTTCAAATGTCCCCCCAAGGGATATATATTTTACCCACACATTTGGAGCCCTCCTGGGATGCCCTCTAACATACTATAACCTCATTTAGCAGAGATTTTCACAAAAAAGTGAAATTTTCAAAAAGTTAAAAATTTTGCAAAAAATGACTAAGTATGAAAGACTCACCTTGTGAATCGCTCTGGAACTGAAATCGGATGCGCTTACAGACATGCTCCCCTCTCTGGAAGTCTGAGACATGTGTGAAAATTTTCTAAGTCCAGAAAAAAAAATTTTTTCAACTTTTTTTCAAATGTCCCCCCAAGGGATATATATTTTACCCACACATTTGGAGCCCTCCTGGGATGCCCTCTAACATACTATAACCTCATTTAGCGGAGATTTTCACAAAAAAGTGAAATTTTCAAAAAGTCAGAAATTTTGCAAAAAACGACTAAGTATGAAGAACTCATCGGGTGAATTGCTCTGGAACTGAAATCGGATGCGCGCACTGACATGCTCCCCTCTCTGGAAGTCTGAGACATGTGTGAAAATTTTCTAAGTCCAGAAAAAAAAATTTTTCAACTTTTTTTCAAATTTCCCCCCAAGGGATATATATTTTACCCACACATTTGGATCCCTCCTGGGATGCCCTCTAACATACTATAACCTCATTTAGTGGAGATTTTCACAAAAAAGTGAAATTTTCAAAAAGTTAAATTTTTTCCAAAAAACGACTAAGTATGAAGGACTCATTGGGTGAATCGCTCTGGAACTGAAATCGGATGCGCGCACTGACATGCTCCCCTCTCTGGAAGTCTGAGACATGTGTGAAAATTTTCTAAGTCCAGAAAAAAAAATTTTTTCAACTTTTTTTCAAATGTCCCCCCAAGGGATATATATTTTACCCCCACATTTGGAGCCCTCCTGGGATGCTCTCTAACATACTATAACCTCATTTAGCGGAGATTTTCACAAAAAAGTGAAATTTTCAAAAAGTTAGAAATTTTGCAAAAAATGACTAAGTATGAAGGACTCACCTTGTGTATCGCTCTGGAACTGAAATCGGATGCGTTTACAGACATTCTCCCCTCTCTGGAAGTCTGAGACATGTGTGAAAATTTTCTAAGTCCAGAAAAAAAAAATTTTTCAACTTTTTTTCAAATGTACCCCCAAGGGATATATATTTTACCCACACATTTGGAGCCCTCCTGGGATGCCCTCTAACATACTATAACCTCATTTAGTGGAGATTTTCACAAAAAAGTGAAATTTTCAAAAAGTCAGAAATTTTGCAAAAAACGACTAAGTATGAAGGACTCATCGGGTGAAACGCTCTGGAACTGAAATCGGATGCGCTTACAGACATGCTCCCCTCTCTGGAAGTCTGAGACATGTGTGAAAATTTTCTAAGTCCAGAAAAAAAAATTTTTCAACTTTTTTTCAAATTTCCCCCCAAGGGATATATATTTTACCGACACATTTGGAGCCCTCCTGGGATGCCCTCTAACATACTATAACCTCATTTAGCGGAGATTTTCACAAAAAAGTGAAATTTTCAAAAATTTAGAAATTTTGCAAAAAATGACTAAGTATGAAGGACTCACCTTGTGAATCGCTCTGGAACTGAAATCGGATGCGCTTACAGACATGCTCCCCTCTCTGGAAGTCTGAGACATGTGTGAAAATTTTCTAAGTCCAGAAAACAATTTTTTTTCAACTTTTTTTCAAATTTCCCCCCAAGGGATATATATTTTACCCACACATTTGGATCCCTCCTGGGATGCCCTCTAACATACTATAACCTCATTTAGTGGAGATTTTCACAAAAAAGTGAAATTTTCAAAAAGTTAAATTTTTTCTAAAAAACGACTAAGTATGAAGGACTCATCGGGTGAAACGCTCTGGAACTGAAATCGGATGCGCTTACAGACATGCTCCCCTCTCTGGAAGTCTGAGACATGTGTGAAAATTTTCTAAGTCCAGAAAAAAAAAATTTTTCAACTTTTTTTCAAATGTCCCCCCAAGGGATATATATTTTACCCACACATTTGGAGCCCTCCTGGGATGCCCTCTAACATACTATAACCTCATTTAGCGGAGATTTTCACAAAAAAGTGAAATTTTCAAAAAGTCAGAAATTTTGCAAAAAATGACTAAGTATGAAGGACTCATCGGGTGAATCGCTCTGGAACTGAAATCGGATGCGAGCACTGACATGCTCCCCTCTCTGGAAGTCTGAGACATGTGTGAAAATTTTCTAAGTCCAGAAAAAAAAAATTTTCAACTTTTTTTCAAATTTCCCCCCAAGGGATATATATTTTACCGACACATTTGGAGCCCTCCTGGGATGCCCTCTAACATACTATAACCTCATTTAGCGGAGATTTTCACAAAAAAGTGAAATTTTCAAAAATTTAGAAATTTTGCAAAAAATGACTAAGTATGAAGGACTCACCTTGTGAATCGCTCTGGAACTGAAATCGGATGCGCTTACAGACATGCTCCCCTCTCTGGAAGTCTGAGACATGTGTGAAAATTTTCTAAGTCCAGAAAACAATTTTTTTTCAACTTTTTTTCAAATTTCCCCCCAAGGGATATATATTTTACCCACACATTTGGATCCCTCCTGGGATGCCCTCTAACATACTATAACCTCATTTAGTGGAGATTTTCACAAAAAAGTGAAATTTTCAAAAAGTTAAATTTTTTCTAAAAAACGACTAAGTATGAAGGACTCATCGGGTGAAACGCTCTGGAACTGAAATCGGATGCGCTTACAGACATGCTCCCCTCTCTGGAAGTCTGAGACATGTGTGAAAATTTTCTAAGTCCAGAAAAAAAAATTTTTTCAACTTTTTTTCAAATGTCCCCCCAAGGGATATATATTTTACCCACACATTTGGAGCCCTCCTGGGATGCCCTCTAACATACTATAACCTCATTTAGCGGAGATTTTCACAAAAAAGTGAAATTTTCAAAAAGTCAGAAATTTTGCAAAAAATGACTAAGTATGAAGGACTCATCGGGTGAATCGCTCTGGAACTGAAATCGGATGCGAGCACTGACATGCTCCCCTCTCTGGAAGTCTGAGACATGTGTGAAAATTTTCTCAGTCCAGAAAAAAAAATTTTTTCAACTTTTTTTCAAATTTCCCCCCAAGGGATATATATTTTCCCCCCACATTTGGAGCCCTCCTGGGATGCCCTCTAACATACTATAACCTCATTTAGCGGAGATTTTCACAAAAAAGTGAAATTTTCAAAAAGTTAGAAATTTTGCAAAAAATGACTAAGTATGAAGGACTCACCTTGTGAATCGCTCTGGAACTGAAATCGGATGCGCTTACAGACATGCTCCCCTCTCTGGAAGTCTGAGACATGTGTGAAAATTTTCTAAGTCCAGAAAAAAAATTTTTTTCAACTTTTTTTCA
Source organism: Phyllobates terribilis (assembly GCF_046119375.1). Taxonomy (NCBI): domain Eukaryota; kingdom Metazoa; phylum Chordata; class Amphibia; order Anura; family Dendrobatidae; genus Phyllobates; species Phyllobates terribilis. The sequence continues at coordinate 123,094 of NW_027364489.1, read as the reverse complement.
AATGTCCCCCCAAGGGATATATATTTTACCCCCACATTTGGAGCCCTCCTGGGATGCCCTCTAACATACTATAACCTCATTTAGCGGAGATTTTCACAAAAAAGTGAAATTTTCAAAAAGTCAGAAATTTTGCAAAAAACGACTAAGTATGAAGGACTCATCGGGTGAAACGCTCTGGAACTGAAATCGGATGCACTTACAGACATGCTCCCCTCTGGAAGTCTGAGACATGTGTGAAAATTTTCTAAGTCCAGAAAAAAAAATTTTTCAACTTTTTTTCAAATTTCCCCCCAAGGGATATATATTTTACCCACACATTTGGAGCCCTCCTGCGATGCCCTCTAACACACTGTAACCTCATTTAGCGGAGATTTTCACAAAAAAGTGAAATTTTCAAAAAGTCAGAAATTTTGCAAAAAACGACTAAGTATGAAGGACTCATCGGGTGAATTGCTCTGGAACTGAAATCGGATGCGCGCACTGACATGCTCCCCTCTCTGGAAGTCTGAGACATGTGTGAAAATTTTCTAAGTCCAGAAAAAAAAAATTTTCAACTTTTTTTCAAATTTCCCCCCAAGGGATATATATTTTACCCACACATTTGGAGCCCTCCTGGGATGCCCTCTAACATACTATAACCTCATTTAGCGGAGATTTTCACAAAAAAGTGAAATTTTCAAAAATTCAGAAATTTTGCAAAAAATGACTAAGTATGAAGGACTCATCGGGTGAAACGCTCTGGAACTGAAATCGGATGCGCTTACAGACATGCTCCCCTCTCTGGAAGTCTGAGACATGTGTGAAAATTTTCTAAGTCCAGAAAAAAAAAATTTCAACTTTTTTTCAAATTTCCCCCCGAGGGATACATATTTTACCCACACATTTGGAGACCTCCTGCGATGCCCTCTAACATACTATAACCTCATTTAGCGGAGATTTTCACAAAAAAGTAAAATTTTCAAAAAGTCAGAAATTTTGCAAAAAACGACTAAGTATGAAGGACTCATCGGGTGAATCTCTTTGGAACTGAAATCGGATGCGCGCACTGACATGCTCCCCTCTCTGGAAGTCTGAGACATGTGTGAAAATTTTCTAAGTCCAGAAAAAAATTTTTTTTCAACTTTTTTTCAAATTTCCCCCCAAGGGATATATATTTTACCCACACATTTGGATCCCTCCTGGGATGCCCTCTAACATACTATAACCTCATTTAGCGGAGATTTTCACAAAAAAGTGAAATTTTCAAAAAGTTAGAAATTTTGCAAAAAATGACTAAGTATGAAGGACTCACCTTGTGAATCGCTCTGGAACTGAAATCGGATGCGCTTACAGACATGCTCCCCTCTCTGGAAGTCTGAGACATGTGTGAAAATTTTCTAAGTCCAGAAAAAAAAAATTTTTCAACTTTTTTTCAAATGTACCCCCAAGGGATATATATTTTACCCACACATTTGGAGCCCTCCTGGGATGCCCTCTAACATACTATAACCTCATTTAGTGGAGATTTTCACAAAAAAGTGAAATTTTCAAAAAGTCAGAAATTTTGCAAAAAACGACTAAGTATGAAGGACTCATCGGGTGAAACGCTCTGGAACTGAAATCGGATGCGCTTACAGACATGCTCCCCTCTCTGGAAGTCTGAGACATGTGTGAAAATTTTCTAAGTCCAGAAAAAAAAATTTTTCAACTGTTTTTCAAATTTCCCCCCAAGGGATATATATTTTGCCCACACATTTGGAGCCCTCCTGGGATGCCCTCTAACATACTATAACCTCATTTAGCGGAGATTTTCACAAAAAAGTGAAATTTTCAAAAAGTTTAATTTTTTCCAAAAAACGACTAAGTATGAAGGACTCATCGGGTGAAACGCTCTGGAACTGAAATCGGACGCGCTTACTGACATGCTCCCCTCTCTGGAAGTCTGAAACATGTGTGAAAATTTTCGAAGTCCAGAAAAAAAAAATTTTTAAACTTTTTTTCAAATGTCCCCCCAAGGGATATATATTTTACCCACACATTTGAAACCCTCCTGGGATGTCCTCTAACATACTATAACCTCATTTAGCGGAGATTTTCACAAAAAGTGAAATTTTCAAAAAGTCAGAAATTTTGCAAAAAACGACTAAGTATGAAGGACTCATCGGGTGAAACGCTCTGGAACTGAAATCGGATGCACTTACAGACATGCTCCCCTCTCTGGAAGTCTGAGACATGTGTGAAAATTTTCTAAGTCCAGAAAAAAAAAAATTTTTCAACTTTTTTTCAAATTTCCCCCCAAGGGATATATATTTTACCCACACATTTGGAGCCCTCCTGGGATGCCCTCTAACATACTATTACCTCATTTAGCGGAGATTTTCACAAAAAAGTGAAATTTTCAAAAAGTCAGAAATTTTGCAAAAAATGACTAAGTATGAAGGACTCATCGGGTGAATCACTCTGGAACTGAAATCGGATGCGCGCACTGACATGCTCCCCTCTCTGGAAGTCTGAGACATGTGTGAAAATTTTCTAAGTCCAGAAAAAAAAAATTTCAACTTTTTTTCAAATTTCCCCCCAAGGGATACATATTTTACCCACACATTTGGAGACCTCCTGCGATGCCCTCTAACATACTATAACCTCATTTAGCGGAGATTTTCACAAAAAAGTGAAATTTTCAAAAAGTCAGAAATTTTGCAAAAAACGACTAAGTATGAAGGACTCATCGGGTGAATCTCTTTGGAACTGAAATCGGATGCGCGCACTGACATGCTCCCCTCTCTGGAAGTCTGAGACATGTGTGAAAATTTTCTAAGTCCAGAAAAAAATTTTTTTTCAACTTTTTTTCAAATTTCCCCCAAGGGATATATATCTTACCCACACATTTGGATCCCTCCTGGGATGCCCTCTAACATACTATAACCTCATTTAGTGGAGATTTTCACAAAAAAGTGAAATTTTCAAAAAGTTAAATTTTTTCTAAAAAACGACTAAGTATGAAGGACTCATCGGGTGAAACGCTCTGGAACTGAAATCGGATGCGCTTACAGACATGCTCCCCTCTCTGGAAGTCTGAGACATGTGTGAAAATTTTCTAAGTCCAGAAAAAAAATTTTTTCAACTTTTTTTCAAATTTCCCCCCAAGGGATATATATTTTACCCACACATTTGGAGCCCTCCTGCGATGCCCTCTAACACACTGTAACCTCATTTAGCGGAGATTTTCACAAAAAAGTGAAATTTTCAAAAAGTCTGAAATTTTGCAAAAAACGACTAAGTATGAAGGACTCATCGGGTGAATCTCTTTGGAACTGAAATCGGATGCGCGCACTGACATGCTCCCCTCTCTGGAAGTCTGAGACATGTGTGAAAATTTTCTAAGTCCAGAAAAATATTTTTTTTCAACTTTTTTTCAAATTTCCCCCCAAGGGATATATATTTTACCCACACATTTGGATCCCTCCTGGGATGCCCTCTAACATACTATAACCTCATTTAGCGGAGATTTTCACAAAAAAGTGAAATTTTCAAAAAGTTAGAAATTTTGCAAAAACGACTAAGTATGAAGGACTCATCGGGTAAAACGCTCTGGAACTGAAATCGGATGCGCTTACAGACATGCTCCCCTCTCTGGAAGTCTGAGACATGTGTGAAAATTTTCTAAGTCCAGAAAAAAAAAAATTTTCAACTTTTTTTCTAATGTACCCCCAAGGGATATATATTTTACCGACACATTTGGAGCCCTCCTGCGATGCCCTCTAACATACTATAACCTCATTTAGCGGAGATTTTCACAAAAAAGTGAAATTTTCAAAAAGTCAGAAATTTTGCAAAAAACGACTAAGTATGAAGGACTCATCGGGTGAAACGCTCTGGAACTGAAATCGGATGCACTTACAGACATGCTCCCCTCTCTGGAAGTCTGAAACATGTGTGAAAATTTTCGAAGTCCAGAAAAAAAAAATTTTTAAACTTTTTTTCAAATGTCCCCCCAAGGGATATATATTTTACCCACACATTTGGAGCCCTCCTGCGATGCCCTCTAACACACTGTAACCTCATTTAGCGGAGATTTTCACAAAAAAGTGAAATTTTCAAAAAGTCAGAAATTTTGCAAAAAATGACTAAGTATGAAGGACTCATCGGGTGAAACGCTCTGGAACTGAAATCGGATGCGCTTACAGACATGCTCCCCTCTCTGGAAGTCTGAGACATGTGTGAAAATTTTCTAAGTCCAGAAAAAAATTTTTTTTCAACTTTTTTTCAAATTTCCCCCCAAGGGATATATATTTTACCCACACATTTGGATCCCTCCTGGGATGCCCTCTAACATACTATAACCTCATTTAGCGGAGATTTTCACAAAAAAGTGAAATTTTCAAAAAGTTAGAAATTTTGCAAAAAATGACTAAGTATGAAGGACTCACCTTGTGAATCGCTCTGGAACTGAAATCGGATGCGCTTACAGACATGCTCCCCTCTCTGGAAGTCTGAGACATGTGTGAAAATTTTCTAAGTCCAGAAAAAAAAAATTTTTCAACTTTTTTTCAAATGTACCCCCAAGGGATATATATTTTACCCACACATTTGGAGCCCTCCTGGGATGCCCTCTAACATACTATAACCTCATTTAGTGGAGATTTTCACAAAAAAGTGAAATTTTCAAAAAGTCAGAAATTTTGCAAAAAACGACTAAGTATGAAGGACTCATCGGGTGAAACGCTCTGGAACTGAAATCGGATGCGCTTACAGACATGCTCCCCTCTCTGGAAGTCTGAGACATGTGTGAAAATTTTCTAAGTCCAGAAAAAAAAATTTTTCAACTGTTTTTCAAATTTCCCCCCAAGGGATATATATTTTGCCCACACATTTGGAGCCCTCCTGGGATGCCCTCTAACATACTATAACCTCATTTAGCGGAGATTTTCACAAAAAAGTGAAATTTTCAAAAAGTTTAATTTTTTCCAAAAAACGACTAAGTATGAAGGACTCATCGGGTGAAACGCTCTGGAACTGAAATCGGACGCGCTTACTGACATGCTCCCCTCTCTGGAAGTCTGAAACATGTGTGAAAATTTTCGAAGTCCAGAAAAAAAAAATTTTTAAACTTTTTTTCAAATGTCCCCCCAAGGGATATATATTTTACCCACACATTTGAAACCCTCCTGGGATGTCCTCTAACATACTATAACCTCATTTAGCGGAGATTTTCACAAAAAGTGAAATTTTCAAAAAGTCAGAAATTTTGCAAAAAACGACTAAGTATGAAGGACTCATCGGGTGAAACGCTCTGGAACTGAAATCGGATGCACTTACAGACATGCTCCCCTCTCTGGAAGTCTGAGACATGTGTGAAAATTTTCTAAGTCCAGAAAAAAAAAAATTTTTCAACTTTTTTCAAATTTCCCCCCAAGGGATATATATTTTACCCACACATTTGGAGCCCTCCTGGGATGCCCTCTAACATACTATTACCTCATTTAGCGGAGATTTTCACAAAAAAGTGAAATTTTCAAAAAGTCAGAAATTTTGCAAAAAATGACTAAGTATGAAGGACTCATCGGGTGAATCACTCTGGAACTGAAATCGGATGCGCGCACTGACATGCTCCCCTCTCTGGAAGTCTGAGACATGTGTGAAAATTTTCTAAGTCCAGAAAAAAAAAATTTCAACTTTTTTTCAAATTTCCCCCCAAGGGATACATATTTTACCCACACATTTGGAGACCTCCTGCGATGCCCTCTAACATACTATAACCTCATTTAGCGGAGATTTTCACAAAAAAGTGAAATTTTCAAAAAGTCAGAAATTTTGCAAAAAACGACTAAGTATGAAGGACTCATCGGGTGAATCTCTTTGGAACTGAAATCGGATGCGCGCACTGACATGCTCCCCTCTCTGGAAGTCTGAGACATGTGTGAAAATTTTCTAAGTCCAGAAAAAAATTTTTTTTCAACTTTTTTTCAAATTTCCCCCAAGGGATATATATCTTACCCACACATTTGGATCCCTCCTGGGATGCCCTCTAACATACTATAACCTCATTTAGTGGAGATTTTCACAAAAAAGTGAAATTTTCAAAAAGTTAAATTTTTTCTAAAAAACGACTAAGTATGAAGGACTCATCGGGTGAAACGCTCTGGAACTGAAATCGGATGCGCTTACAGACATGCTCCCCTCTCTGGAAGTCTGAGACATGTGTGAAAATTTTCTAAGTCCAGAAAAAAAATTTTTTCAACTTTTTTTCAAATTTCCCCCCAAGGGATATATATTTTACCCACACATTTGGAGCCCTCCTGCGATGCCCTCTAACACACTGTAACCTCATTTAGCGGAGATTTTCACAAAAAAGTGAAATTTTCAAAAAGTCTGAAATTTTGCAAAAAACGACTAAGTATGAAGGACTCATCGGGTGAATCTCTTTGGAACTGAAATCGGATGCGCGCACTGACATGCTCCCCTCTCTGGAAGTCTGAGACATGTGTGAAAATTTTCTAAGTCCAGAAAAATATTTTTTTTCAACTTTTTTTCAAATTTCCCCCCAAGGGATATATATTTTACCCACACATTTGGATCCCTCCTGGGATGCCCTCTAACATACTATAACCTCATTTAGCGGAGATTTTCACAAAAAAGTGAAATTTTCAAAAAGTTAGAAATTTTGCAAAAACGACTAAGTATGAAGGACTCATCGGGTAAAACGCTCTGGAACTGAAATCGGATGCGCTTACAGACATGCTCCCCTCTCTGGAAGTCTGAGACATGTGTGAAAATTTTCTAAGTCCAGAAAAAAAAAAATTTTCAACTTTTTTTCTAATGTACCCCCAAGGGATATATATTTTACCGACACATTTGGAGCCCTCCTGCGATGCCCTCTAACATACTATAACCTCATTTAGCGGAGATTTTCACAAAAAAGTGAAATTTTCAAAAAGTCAGAAATTTTGCAAAAAACGACTAAGTATGAAGGACTCATCGGGTGAAACGCTCTGGAACTGAAATCGGATGCACTTACAGACATGCTCCCCTCTCTGGAAGTCTGAAACATGTGTGAAAATTTTCGAAGTCCAGAAAAAAAAAATTTTTCAACTTTTTTTCAAATGTCCCCCCAAGGGATATATATTTTACCCACACATTTGGAGCCCTCCTGGGATGCCCTCTAACATACTATAACCTCATTTAGTGGAGATTTTCACAAAAAAGTGAAATTTTCAAAAAGTCAGAAATTTTGCAAAAAACGACTAAGTATGAAGGACTCATCGGGTGAATCACTCTGGAACTGAAATCGGATGCGCGCACTGACATGCTCCCCTCTCTGGAAGTCTGAGACATGTGTGAAAATTTTCTCAGTCCAGAAAAAAATTTTTTTTCAACTTTTTTTCAAATTTCCCCCCAAGGGATACATATTTTACCCACACATTTGGAGACCTCCTGCGATGCCCTCTAACATACTATAACCTCATTTAGCGGAGATTTTCACAAAAAAGTAAAATTTTCAAAAAGTCAGAAATTTTGCAAAAAACGACTAAGTATGAAGGACTCATCGGGTGAATCTCTTTGGAACTGAAATCGGATGCGCGCACTAACATGCTCCCCTCTCTGGAAGTCTGAGACATGTGTGAAAATTTTCTAAGTCCAGAAAAAATTTTTTTTTCAACTTTTTTTCAAATTTCCCCCCAAGGGATATATATTTTACCCACACATTTGGATCCCTCCTGGGATGCCCTCTAACATACTATAACCTCATTTAGCGGAGATTTTCACAAAAAAGTGAAATTTTCAAAAAGTTAGAAATTTTGCAAAAAATGACTAAGTATGAAGGACTCACCTTGTGAATCGCTCTGGAACTGAAATCGGATGCGCTTACAGACATGCTCCCCTCTCTGGAAGTCTGAGACATGTGTGAAAATTTTCTAAGTCCAGAAAAAATTTTTTTTTCAACTTTTTTTCAAATTTCCCCCCAAGGGATATATATTTTACCCACACATTTGGATCCCTCCTGGGATGCCCTCTAACATACTATAACCTCATTTAGCGGAGATTTTCACAAAAAAGTGAAATTTTCAAAAAGTTAGAAATTTTGCAAAAAATGACTAAGTATGAAGGACTCACCTTGTGAATCGCTCTGGAACTGAAATCGGATGCGCTTACAGACATGCTCCCCTCTCTGGAAGTCTGAGACATGTGTGAAAATTTTCTAAGTCCAGAAAAAAAAAATTTTTCAACTTTTTTTCAAATGTACCCCCAAGGGATATATATTTTACCCACACATTTGGAGCCCTCCTGGGATGCCCTCTAACATACTATAACCTCATTTAGTGGAGATTTTCACAAAAAAGTGAAATTTTCAAAAAGTCAGAAATTTTGCAAAAAACGACTAAGTATGAAGGACTCATCGGGTGAAACGCTCTGGAACTGAAATCGGATGCACTTCCAGACATGCTCCCATCTCTGGAAGTCTGAGACATGTGTGAAAATTTTCTAAGTCCAGAAAAAAAAAAATTTTTCAACTTTTTTTCAAATTTCCCCCCAAGGGATATATATTTTACCCACACATTTGGAGCCCTCCTGGGATGCCCTCTAACATACTATTACCTCATTTAGCGGAGACTTTCACAAAAAAGTGAAATTTTCAAAAAGTCAGAAATTTTGCAAAAAATGACTAAGTATGAAGGACTCATCGGGTGAATCACTCTGGAACTGAAATCGGATGCGCGCATTGACATGCTCCCCTCTCTGGAAGTCTGAGACATGTGTGAAAATTTTCTAAGTCCAGAAAAAAAAATTTTCAACTTTTTTTCAAATTTCCCCCCAAGGGATACATATTTTACCCACACATTTGGAGACCTCCTGCGATGCCCTCTAACATACTATAACCTCATTTAGCGGAGATTTTCACAAAAAAGTGAAATTTTCAAAAAGTCAGAAATTTTGCAAAAAACGACTAAGTATGAAGGACTCATCGGGTGAATCTCTTTGGAACTGAAATCGGATGCGCGCACTGACATGCTCCCCTCTCTGGAAGTCTGAGACATGTGTGAAAATTTTCTAAGTCCAGAAAAAAAATTTTTTTCAACTTTTTTTCAAATTTCCCCCCAAGGGATATATATTTTACCCACACATTTGGATCCCTCCTGGGATGCCCTCTAACATACTATAACCTCATTTAGTGGAGATTTTCACAAAAAAGTGAAATTTTCAAAAAGTTAAATTTTTTCTAAAAAACGACTAAGTATGAAGGACTCATCGGGTGAAACGCTCTGGAACTGAAATCGGATGCGCTTACAGACATGCTCCCCTCTCTGGAAGTCTGAGACATGTGTGAAAATTTTCTAAGTCCAGAAAAAAAAATTTTTTCAACTTTTTTTCAAATGTCCCCCCAAGTGATATATATTTTACCCACACATTTGGAGCCCTCCTGGGATGCCCTCTAACATACTATAACCTCATTTAGCGGAGATTTTCACAAAAAAGTGAAATTTTCAAAAAGTCAGAAATTTTGCAAAAAATGACTAAGTATGAAGGACTCATCGGGTGAATCGCTCTGGAACTGAAATCGGATGCGCGCACTGACATGCTCCCCTCTCTGGAAGTCTGAGACATGTGTGAAAATTTTCTCAGTCCAGAAAAAAAAATTTTTTCAACTTTTTTTCAAATTTCCCCCCAAGGGATATATATTTTACCCCCACATTTGGAGCCCTCCTGGGATGCCCTCTAACATACTATAACCTCATTTGGCGGAGATTTTCACAAAAAAGTGAAATTTTCAAAAAGTTAGAAATTTTGCAAAAAATGACTAAGTATGAAGGACTCACCTTGTGAATCGCTCTGGAACTGAAATCGGATGCGCTTACAGACATGCTCCCCTCTCTGGAAGTCTGAGACATGTGTGAAAATTTTCTAAGTCCAGAAAAAAATTTTTTTTCAACTTTTTTTCAAATGTCCCCCCAAGGGATATATATTTTACCCCCACATTTGGAGCCCTCCTGTGATGCCCTCTAACATACTATAACCTCATTTAGCGGAGATTTTCACAAAAAAGTGAAATTTTCAAAAAGTCAGAAATTTTGCAAAAAACGACTAAGTATGAAGGACTCATCGTGTGAAACGCTCTGGAACTGAAATCGGATGCGCTTACAGACATGCTCCCCTCTCTGGAAGTGTGAGACATGTGTGAAAATTTTCTAAGTCCAGAAAAAAAAATTTTTCAACTTTTTTTCAAATTTCCCCCCAAGGGATATATATTTTACCGACACATTTGGAGCCCTCCTGCGATGCCCTCTAACATACTATAACCTCATTTAGCGGAGATTTTCACAAAAAAGTGAAATTTTCAAAAAGTCAGAAATTTTGCAAAAAACGACTAAGTATGAAGGACTCATCGGGTGAATTGCTCTGGAACTGAAATCGGATGTGCGCACAGACATGCTCCCCTCTCTGGAAGTCTGAGACATGTGTGAAAATTTTCTAAGTCCAGAAAAAAAATAATTTTCAACTTTTTTTCAAATGTCCCCCCAAGGGATATATATTTTACCCACACATTTGGATCCCTCCTGGGATGCCCTCTAACATACTATAACCTCATTTAGCGGAGATTTTCACAAAAAGTGAAATTTTCAAAAAGTCAGAAATTTTGCAAAAAACGACTAAGTATGAAGGACTCATCGGGTGAATCACTCTGGAACTGAAATCGGATGCACTTACAGACATGCTCCCCTCTCTGGAAGTCTGAGACATGTGTGAAAATTTTCTAAGTCCAGAAAAAAAAAATTTTTCAACTTTTTTTCAAATTTCCCAAGGGATATATATTTTACCCACACATTTGGAGCCCTCCTGGGATGCCCTCTAACATACTATAACCTCATTTAGTGGAGATTTTCACAAAAAAGTGAAATTTTCAAAAAGTCAGAAATTTTGCAAAAAACGACTAAGTATGAAGGACTCATCGGGTGAATCACTCTGGAACTGAAATCGGATGCGCGCACTGACATGCTCCCCTCTCTGGAAGTCTGAGACATGTGTGAAAATTTTCTCAGTCCAGAAAAAAATTTTTTTTCAACTTTTTTTCAAATTTCCCCCCAAGGGATACATATTTTACCCACACATTTGGAGACCTCCTGCGATGCCCTCTAACATACTATAACCTCATTTAGCGGAGATTTTCACAAAAAAGTAAAATTTTCAAAAAGTCAGAAATTTTGCAAAAAACGACTAAGTATGAAGGACTCATCGGGTGAATCTCTTTGGAACTGAAATCGGATGCGCGCACTAACATGCTCCCCTCTCTGGAAGTCTGAGACATGTGTGAAAATTTTCTAAGTCCAGAAAAAAATTTTTTTTCAACTTTTTTTCAAATTTCCCCCCAAGGGATATATATTTTACCCACACATTTGGATCCCTCCTGGGATGCCCTCTAACATACTATAACCTCATTTAGCGGAGATTTTCACAAAAAAGTGAAATTTTCAAAAAGTTAGAAATTTTGCAAAAACGACTAAGTATGAAGGACTCATCGGGTAAAACGCTCTGGAACTGAAATCGGATGCGCTTACAGACATGCTCCCCTCTCTGGAAGTCTGAGACATGTGTGAAAATTTTCTAAGTCCAGAAAAAAAAAAATTTTCAACTTTTTTTCTAATGTACCCCCAAGGGATATATATTTTACCGACACATTTGGAGCCCTCCTGCGATGCCCTCTAACATACTATAACCTCAATTAGCGGAGATTTTCACAAAAAAGTGAAATTTTCAAAAAGTCAGAAATTTTGCAAAAAACGACTAAGTATGAAGGACTCATCGGGTGAAACGCTCTGGAACTGAAATCGGATGCACTTACAGACATGCTCCCCTCTCTGGAAGTCTGAAACATGTGTGAAAATTTTCGAAGTCCAGAAAAAAAAAATGTTTCAACTTTTTTTCAAATGTCCCCCCAAGGGATATATATTTTACCCACACATTTGGAGCCCTCCTGGGATGCCCTCTAACATACTATAACCTCATTTAGTGGAGATTTTCACAAAAAAGTGAAATTTTCAAAAAGTCAGAAATTTTGCAAAAAACGACTAAGTATGAAGGACTCATCGGGTGAATCACTCTGGAACTGAAATCGGATGCGCGCACTGACATGCTCCCCTCTCTGGAAGTCTGAGACATGTGTGAAAATTTTCTCAGTCCAGAAAAAAATTTTTTTTCAACTTTTTTTCAAATTTCCCCCCAAGGGATACATATTTTACCCACACATTTGGAGACCTCCTGCGATGCCCTCTAACATACTATAACCTCATTTAGCGGAGATTTTCACAAAAAAGTAAAATTTTCAAAAAGTCAGAAATTTTGCAAAAAACGACTAAGTATGAAGGACTCATCGGGTGAATCTCTTTGGAACTGAAATCGGATGCGCGCACTAACATGCTCCCCTCTCTGGAAGTCTGAGACATGTGTGAAAATTTTCTAAGTCCAGAAAAAAATTTTTTTTCAACTTTTTTTCAAATTTCCCCCCAAGGGATATATATTTTACCCACACATTTGGATCCCTCCTGGGATGCCCTCTAACATACTATAACCTCATTTAGCGGAGATTTTCACAAAAAAGTGAAATTTTCAAAAAGTTAGAAATTTTGCAAAAAATGACTAAGTATGAAGGACTCACCTTGTGAATCGCTCTGGAACTGAAATCGGATGCGCTTACAGACATGCTCCCCTCTCTGGAAGTCTGAGACATGTGTGAAAATTTTCTAAGTCCAGAAAAAAAAAAATTTTTCAACTTTTTTTCAAATTTCCCCCCAAGGGATATATATTTTACCCACACATTTGGAGCCCTCCTGGGATGCCCTCTAACATACTATTACCTCATTTAGCGGAGACTTTCACAAAAAAGTGAAATTTTCAAAAAGTCAGAAATTTTGCAAAAAATGACTAAGTATGAAGGACTCATCGGGTGAATCACTCTGGAACTGAAATCGGATGCGCGCACTGACATGCTCCCCTCTCTGGAAGTCTGAGACATGTGTGAAAATTTTCTAAGTCCAGAAAAAAAAATTTTCAACTTTTTTTCAAATTTCCCCCCAAGGGATACATATTTTACCCACACATTTGGAGACCTCCTGCGATGCCCTCTAACATACTATAACCTCATTTAGCGGAGATTTTCACAAAAAAGTGAAATTTTCAAAAAGTCAGAAATTTTGCAAAAAACGACTAAGTATGAAGGACTCATCGGGTGAATCTCTTTGGAACTGAAATCGGATGCGCGCACTGACATGCTCCCCTCTCTGGAAGTCTGAGACATGTGTGAAAATTTTCTAAGTCCAGAAAAAAAATTTTTTTCAACTTTTTTTCAAATTTCCCCCCAAGGGATATATATTTTACCCACACATTTGGATCCCTCCTGGGATGCCCTCTAACATACTATAACCTCATTTAGTGGAGATTTTCACAAAAAAGTGAAATTTTCAAAAAGTTAAATTTTTTCTAAAAAACGACTAAGTATGAAGGACTCATCGGGTGAAACGCTCTGGAACTGAAATCGGATGCGCTTACAGACATGCTCCCCTCTCTGGAAGTCTGAGACATGTGTGAAAATTTTCTAAGTCCAGAAAAAAAAATTTTTTCAACTTTTTTTCAAATGTCCCCCCAAGTGATATATATTTTACCCACACATTTGGAGCCCTCCTGGGATGCCCTCTAACATACTATAACCTCATTTAGCGGAGATTTTCACAAAAAAGTGAAATTTTCAAAAAGTCAGAAATTTTGCAAAAAATGACTAAGTATGAAGGACTCACCTTGTGAATCGCTCTGGAACTGAAATCGGATGCGCTTACAGACATGCTCCCCTCTCTGGAAGTCTGAGACATGTGTGAAAATTTTCTAAGTCCAGAAAAAAAAATTTTTCAACTTTTTTTCAAATTTCCCCCCAAGGGATATATATTTTACCGACACATTTGGAGCCCTCCTGCGATGCCCTCTAACATACTATAACCTCATTTAGCGGAGATTTTCACAAAAAAGTGAAATTTTCAAAAAGTCAGAAATTTTGCAAAAAACGACTAAGTATGAAGGACTCATCGGGTGAATTGCTCTGGAACTGAAATCGGATGTGCGCACAGACATGCTCCCCTCTCTGGAAGTCTGAGACATGTGTGAAAATTTTCTAAGTCCAGAAAAAAAATAATTTTCAACTTTTTTTCAAATGTCCCCCCAAGGGATATATATTTTACCCACACATTTGGATCCCTCCTGGGATGCCCTCTAACATACTATAACCTCATTTAGCGGAGATTTTCACAAAAAGTGAAATTTTCAAAAAGTCAGAAATTTTGCAAAAAATGACTAAGTATGAAGGACTCATCGGGTGAATCACTCTGGAACTGAAATCGGATGCACTTACAGACATGCTCCCCTCTCTGGAAGTCTGAGACATGTGTGAAAATTTTCTAAGTCCAGAAAAAAAAAATTTTTCAACTTTTTTTCAAATTTCCCAAGGGATATATATTTTACCCACACATTTGGAGCCCTCCTGGGATGCCCTCTAACATACTATAACCTCATTTAGTGGAGATTTTCACAAAAAAGTGAAATTTTCAAAAAGTCAGAAATTTTGCAAAAAACGACTAAGTATGAAGGACTCATCGGGTGAATCACTCTGGAACTGAAATCGGATGCGCGCACTGACATGCTCCCCTCTCTGGAAGTCTGAGACATGTGTGAAAATTTTCTCAGTCCAGAAAAAAAATTTTTTTCAACTTTTTTTCAAATTTCCCCCCAAGGGATACATATTTTACCCACACATTTGGAGACCTCCTGCGATGCCCTCTAACATACTATAACCTCATTTAGCGGAGGTTTTCACAAAAAAGTAAAATTTTCAAAAAGTCAGAAATTTTGCAAAAAACGACTAAGTATGAAGGACTCATCGGGTGAATCTCTTTGGAACTGAAATCGGATGCGCGCACTAACATGCTCCCCTCTCTGGAAGTCTGAGACATGTGTGAAAATTTTCTAAGTCCAGAAAAAAAATTTTTTTCAACTTTTTTTCAAATTTCCCCCCAAGGGATATATATTTTACCCACACATTTGGATCCCTCCTGGGATGCCCTCTAACATACTATAACCTCATTTAGCGGAGATTTTCACAAAAAAGTGAAATTTTCAAAAAGTTAGAAATTTTGCAAAAACGACTAAGTATGAAGGACTCATCGGGTAAAACGCTCTGGAACTGAAATCGGATGCGCTTACAGACATGCTCCCCTCTCTGGAAGTCTGAGACATGTGTGAAAATTTTCTAAGTCCAGAAAAAAAAAAATTTTCAACTTTTTTTCTAATGTACCCCCAAGGGATATATATTTTACCGACACATTTGGAGCCCTCCTGCGATGCCCTCTAACATACTATAACCTCAATTAGCGGAGATTTTCACAAAAAAGTGAAATTTTCAAAAAGTCAGAAATTTTGCAAAAAACGACTAAGTATGAAGGACTCATCGGGTGAAACGCTCTGGAACTGAAATCGGATGCACTTACAGACATGCTCCCCTCTCTGGAAGTCTGAAACATGTGTGAAAATTTTCGAAGTCCAGAAAAAAAAAATGTTTCAACTTTTTTTCAAATGTCCCCCCAAGGGATATATATTTTACCCACACATTTGGAGCCCTCCTGGGATGCCCTCTAACATACTATAACCTCATTTAGTGGAGATTTTCACAAAAAAGTGAAATTTTCAAAAAGTCAGAAATTTTGCAAAAAACGACTAAGTATGAAGGACTCATCGGGTGAATCACTCTGGAACTGAAATCGGATGCGCGCACTGACATGCTCCCCTCTCTGGAAGTCTGAGACATGTGTGAAAATTTTCTCAGTCCAGAAAAAAATTTTTTTTCAACTTTTTTTCAAATTTCCCCCCAAGGGATACATATTTTACCCACACATTTGGAGACCTCCTGCGATGCCCTCTAACATACTATAACCTCATTTAGCGGAGATTTTCACAAAAAAGTAAAATTTTCAAAAAGTCAGAAATTTTGCAAAAAACGACTAAGTATGAAGGACTCATCGGGTGAATCTCTTTGGAACTGAAATCGGATGCGCGCACTAACATGCTCCCCTCTCTGGAAGTCTGAGACATGTGTGAAAATTTTCTAAGTCCAGAAAAAATTTTTTTTTCAACTTTTTTTCAAATTTCCCCCCAAGGGATATATATTTTACCCACACATTTGGATCCCTCCTGGGATGCCCTCTAACATACTATAACCTCATTTAGCGGAGATTTTCACTAAAAAGTGAAATTTTCAAAAAGTTAGAAATTTTGCAAAAAATGACTAAGTATGAAGGACTCACCTTGTGAATCGCTCTGGAACTGAAATCGGATGCGCTTACAGACATGCTCCCCTCTCTGGAAGTCTGAGACATGTGTGAAAATTTTCTAAGTCCAGAAAAAAAAAAATTTTTCAACTTTTTTTCAAATTTCCCCCCAAGGGATATATATTTTACCCACACATTTGGAGCCCTCCTGGGATGCCCTCTAACATACTATTACCTCATTTAGCGGAGACTTTCACAAAAAAGTGAAATTTTCAAAAAGTCAGAAATTTTGCAAAAAATGACTAAGTATGAAGGACTCATCGGGTGAATCACTCTGGAACTGAAATCGGATGCGCGCACTGACATGCTCCCCTCTCTGGAAGTCTGAGACATGTGTGAAAATTTTCTAAGTCCAGAAAAAAAAATTTTCAACTTTTTTTCAAATTTCCCCCCAAGGGATACATATTTTACCCACACATTTGGAGACCTCCTGCGATGCCCTCTAACATACTATAACCTCATTTAGCGGAGATTTTCACAAAAAAGTGAAATTTTCAAAAAGTCAGAAATTTTGCAAAAAACGACTAAGTATGAAGGACTCATCGGGTGAATCTCTTTGGAACTGAAATCGGATGCGCGCACTGACATGCTCCCCTCTCTGGAAGTCTGAGACATGTGTGAAAATTTTCTAAGTCCAGAAAAAAAATTTTTTTCAACTTTTTTTCAAATTTCCCCCCAAGGGATATATATTTTACCCACACATTTGGATCCCTCCTGGGATGCCCTCTAACATACTATAACCTCATTTAGTGGAGATTTTCACAAAAAAGTGAAATTTTCAAAAAGTTAAATTTTTTCTAAAAAACGACTAAGTATGAAGGACTCATCGGGTGAAACGCTCTGGAACTGAAATCGGATGCGCTTACAGACATGCTCCCCTCTCTGGAAGTCTGAGACATGTGTGAAAATTTTCTAAGTCCAGAAAAAAAAATTTTTTCAACTTTTTTTCAAATGTCCCCCCAAGTGATATATATTTTACCCACACATTTGGAGCCCTCCTGGGATGCCCTCTAACATACTATAACCTCATTTAGCGGAGATTTTCACAAAAAAGTGAAATTTTCAAAAAGTCAGAAATTTTGCAAAAAATGACTAAGTATGAAGGACTCATCGGGTGAATCGCTCTGGAACTGAAATCGGATGCGCGCACTGACATGCTCCCCTCTCTGGAAGTCTGAGACATGTGTGAAAATTTTCTCAGTCCAGAAAAAAAAATTTTTTCAACTTTTTTTCAAATTTCCCCCCAAGGGATATATATTTTACCCCCACATTTGGAGCCCTCCTGGGATGCCCTCTAACATACTATAACCTCATTTGGCGGAGATTTTCACAAAAAAGTTAAATTTTCAAAAAGTTAGAAATTTTGCAAAAAATGACTAAGTATGAAGGACTCACCTTGTGAATCGCTCTGGAACTGAAATCGGATGCGCTTACAGACATGCTCCCCTCTCTGGAAGTCTGAGACATGTGTGAAAATTTTCTAAGTCCAGAAAAAAAAATTTTTTCAACTTTTTTTCAAATGTCCCCCCAAGGGATATATATTTTACCCCCACATTTGGAGCCCTCCTGTGATGCCCTCTAACATACTATAACCTCATTTAGCGGAGATTTTCACAAAAAAGTGAAATTTTCAAAAAGTCAGAAATTTTGCAAAAAACGACTAAGTATGAAGGACTCATCGTGTGAAACGCTCTGGAACTGAAATCGGATGCGCTTACAGACATGCTCCCCTCTCTGGAAGTGTGAGACATGTGTGAAAATTTTCTAAGTCCAGAAAAAAAAATTTTTCAACTTTTTTCAAATTTCCCCCCAAGGGATATATATTTTACCGACACATTTGGAGCCCTCCTGCGATGCCCTCTAACATACTATAACCTCATTTAGCGGAGATTTTCACAAAAAAGTGAAATTTTCAAAAAGTCAGAAATTTTGCAAAAAACGACTAAGTATGAAGGACTCATCGGGTGAATTGCTCTGGAACTGAAATCGGATGTGCGCACAGACATGCTCCCCTCTCTGGAAGTCTGAGACATGTGTGAAAATTTTCTAAGTCCAGAAAAAAAAAAATTTTCAACTTTTTTTCAAATGTCCCCCCAAGGGATATATATTTTACCCACACATTTGGATCCCTCCTGGGATGCCCTCTAACATACTATAACCTCATTTAGCGGAGATTTTCACAAAAAGTGAAATTTTCAAAAAGTCAGAAATTTTGCAAAAAACGACTAAGTATGAAGGACTCATCGGGTGAAACGCTCTGGAACTGAAATCGGATGCACTTACAGACATGCTCCCCTCTGGAAGTCTGAGACATGTGTGAAAATTTTCTAAGTCCGAAAAAAAAAAATTTTTCAACTTTTTTTCAAATTTCCCCCCAAGGAATATATATTTTACCCACACATTTGGATCCCTCCTGGGATGCCCTCTAACATACTATAATTAGCGGAGATTTTCACAAAAAGTGAAATTTTCAAAAAGTCAGAAATTTTGCAAAAAACGACTAAGTATGAAGGACTCACCTTGTGAATCGCTCTGGAACTGAAATCGGATGCGCTTACAGACATGCTCCCCTCTCTGGAAGTCTGAGACATGTGTGAAAATTTTCAAAGTCCAGAAAAAAAAATTTTTTCAACTTTTTTTCAAATGTCCCCCCAAGGGATATATATTTTACCCACACATTTGGAGCCCTCCTGGGATGCCCTCTAACATACTATAACCTCATTTAGCGGAGATTTTCACAAAAAAGTGAAATTTTCAAAAAGTCAGAAATTTTGCAAAAAACGACTAAGTATGAAGGACTCATCGGGTGAAATGCTCTGGAACTGAAATCGGATGCGCTTACAGACATGCTCCCCTCTCTGGAAGTCTGAGACATGTGTGAAAATTTTCTAAGTCCAGAAAAAAAAAATTTTCAACTTTTTTTCAAATTTCCCCCCAAGGGATATATATTTTACCCACACATTTGGAGCCCTCCTGCGATGCCCTCTAACACACTGTAACCTCATTTAGCGGAGATTTTCACAAAAAAGTGAAATTTTCAAAAAGTCAGAAATTTTGCAAAAAACGACTAAGTATGAAGGACTCATCGGGTGAATTGCTCTGGAACTGAAATCGGATGCGCGCACTGACATGCTCCCCTCTCTGGAAGTCTGAGACATGTGTGAAAATTTTCTAAGTCCAGAAAAAAAAATTTTTTAACTTTTTTCAAATTTCCCCCCAAGGGATATATATTTTGCCCACACATTTGGAGCCCTCCTGGGATGCCCTCTAACATACTATAACCTCATTTAGCGGAGATTTTCACAAAAAAGTGAAATTTTCAAAAATTCAGAAATTTTGCAAAAAATGACTAAGTATGAAGGACTCATCGGGTGAAACGCTCTGGAACTGAAATCGGATGCGCTTACAGACATGCTCCCCTCTCTGGAAGTCTGAATCATGTGTGAAAATTTTCTAAGTCCAGAAAAAAAAATTTTTCAACTTTTTTTCAAATTTCCCCCCGAGGGATACATATTTTACCCACACATTTGGAGACCTCCTGTGATGCCCTCTAACATACTATAACCTCATTTAGCGGAGATTTTCACAAAAAAGTGAAATTTTCAAAAAGTCAGAAATTTTGCAAAAAATGACTAAGTATGAAGGACTCATCGGGTGAATCGCTCTGGAACTGAAATCGGATGCGCGCACTGACATGCTCCCCTCTCTGGAAGTCTGAGACATGTGTGAAAATTTTCTAAGTCCAGAAAAAAAATTTTTTTCAACTTTTTTTCAAATTTCCCCCCAAGGGATATATATTTTACCCACACATTTGGATCCCTCCTGGGATGCCCTCTAACATACTATAACCTCATTTAGTGGAGATTTTCACAAAAAAGTGAAATTTTCAAAAAGTTAAATTTTTTCTAAAAAACGACTAAGTATGAAGGACTCATCGGGTGAAACGCTCTGGAACTGAAATCGGATGCGCTTACAGACATGCTCCCCTCTCTGGAAGTCTGAGACATGTGTGAAAATTTTCTAAGTCCAGAAAAAAAAATTTTTTCAACTTTTTTTCAAATGTCCCCCCAAGTGATATATATTTTACCCACACATTTGGAGCCCTCCTGGGATGCCCTCTAACATACTATAACCTCATTTAGCGGAGATTTTCACAAAAAAGTGAAATTTTCAAAAAGTCAGAAATTTTGCAAAAAATGACTAAGTATGAAGGACTCATCGGGTGAATCGCTCTGGAACTGAAATCGGATGCGCGCACTGACATGCTCCCCTCTCTGGAAGTCTGAGACATGTGTGAAAATTTTCTCAGTCCAGAAAAAAAATTTTTTTCAACTTTTTTTCAAATTTCCCCCCAAGGGATATATATTTTACCCCCACATTTGGAGCCCTCCTGGGATGCCCTCTAACATACTATAACCTCATTTGGCGGAGATTTTCACAAAAAAGTGAAATTTTCAAAAAGTTAGAAATTTTGCAAAAAATGACTAAGTATGAAGGACTCACCTTGTGAATCGCTCTGGAACTGAAATCGGATGCGCTTACAGACATGCTCCCCTCTCTGGAAGTCTGAGACATGTGTGAAAATTTTCTAAGTCCAGAAAAAAAAATTTTTCAACTTTTTTTCAAATTTCCCCCCAAGGGATATATATTTTACCGATACATTTGGAGCCCTCCTGCGATGCCCTCTAACATACTATAACCTCATTTAGCGGAGATTTTCACAAAAAAGTGAAATTTTCAAAAAGTCAGAAATTTTGCAAAAAACGACTAAGTATGAAGGACTCATCGGGTGAATTGCTCTGGAACTGAAATCGGATGTGCGCACAGACATGCTCCCCTCTCTGGAAGTCTGAGACATGTGTGAAAATTTTCTAAGTCCAGAAAAAAAAAAATTTTCAACTTTTTTTCAAATGTCCCCCCAAGGGATATATATTTTACCCACACATTTGGATCCCTCCTGGGATGCCCTCTAACATACTATAACTAGTGTTGAGCATTCCGATACTGAAATATCGGGTATCGGCCGATATTCACTGTATCGGAATTCCGATACTTAATTCCGATACTTTTATAATATCGAATACCGGAATCGGAAGTTCCCATAATGCCTGCGCTCTGCAGTGTCTCTGAAGGATGACAAGCTGGATGGCAGCGCTCAGCTGCGATCCAGCTTGTCATCAGAATGCCATCCCAGCGTGGGAGAATTCTCCTGATTGTTTAAAAGCCGGCGCGCGGTAAAAAGCCGCCGGCTTTTAAACAATCACGCAGCCCCATACTGCTTCCCCGCAGCCTCCCACCCCGATCCTCCGCTCCCCTCGCCACCTCCCATCCCGATCGTAAATTAGGACCGGGCGGGGAGCGCAGCACCAAGGAGCGAAGGACCCGGGCGGGGAAGCCGGCAGTGAAAAGACTTCACCGCCGGCTTTCCCGTTCTGTGCTGCGCTTTCCCGCCGGTTATTTCAAATGAACAGCTGAGGTATCAGGTGATGCCGATCAGCTGTTCATTTGAAGTAGCCGCGGTGCCCTCAGAGGGTTCATGTGAGTTCATGCTTGACTGCATGAACTCACATCAACTTTCCCACGGCGCACAGGTCAGCCTCACCTCCCGGACCCGTCATGATTAGTGTGTGCGGGGTGTGTGTGTGTGCGGGGTGTGTGTGCGGGGTGTGTGTGTGCGGGTGTGTGTGCGGGTGTGTGTGCGGGCAGACATAGGCCGATGTGACACTACTACTCCCATCGGCCTATCTCTGTCCCCCGTCCACTCCTGCCAGCAGGATCAGCTCGATGGGAGCAGTAGTTCCCATCAGCCTGATCCTGCTATTTAAATTGCCCTACTGTGTCCCCAATAAATGTTAAATACATGTCATTGGTGGCCAGTGGTTACCTAAAAGAAATTAGTTCATACATTACCTGTCCCCGCCGATCGCCACCTAAAATAAAGTAAAAAATAAAAAACTACACCTATACTCACCAAGACACCTAATTCCCCGAAGCCATCGATCTCCTGTAATAAAATATAAAATAATAAACCACAACCTTATCCTTACCCCTCCGTAGTAGTCCACGAGTGTCCCACGAAGATCTCCAGTTCAGAGCAGCCACATAGAATGTGACCGCTCTGAACCGCTGCCGCCGCTAGAATGACGGGGCCGTAAGGGTTCACCGGAGTTCAGGCAGCACTGCTCCGGTTAGCTCCTTTACGGCACTGCTGTATCGTGAGAAATTCCCACGGTACAGCACTGCCGTAAAGGAGGTCTCCGGAGCTGCGCTGCCTGAATGCACTCCGGTGACCTCAGTCAGTGGCTCCCGCTGCCGGGAGCGGACGTGTTCCCGGCAGCGTGAGCTTACAGCAGCCATGCACAGCTGTCACCATCTCCAGATGTGACAGCTGTGCATGGGAGATCAGCGCAGGAACGTGGACAGGTAACTATTTTTTTTTTAGTAAACTAAGAATTAAATAAAATGGTGTTTTATTTCAAATAAATTATTTTTTTCTGGGTGTAGTGTGTTTTTTCTTTTTAACACTTTGTAGGTTAGTAATGGGGGTGTCATATAGACGGCCATCATTACTAACCTGGGCTTCATGGCAGCTGGCGCTGACATGAACCCCACCACTATTACCCCCTGCCACCGCACCAGGGCAGCATGGAAGAGCGAGGCTAAGTGCCAGAATTGGCGCATCCTATGGATGCGCCATTTCTGGGGCGGCTGACGGCTGGTGTTTCTAGCCTGGGAGGGGGCCAATATTCATGGCACCCTTCCTGAGCTATTAATATCAGCCCCCAGCTGTCTGCCTAGCCTTTGCTAGCTATTAAAATAGAGGGGACCCCACGTCATTTTTTTTGGGGGGGTCCCCCATTTTAATAGCTAGTAAAGGCTAGGTATTCAGCTGGGGGCTGATATTAGTAGCCTGGGAAGCTCCGTGGGTTTTACCCCCTTCCCAGGCTTCAAACATCTGCCCCAGCCGTCTGCTTAACCTCCGCTAGAGACTAAAATTATGGGGGATCCCACGCCATTTTTTTTTAAAATAAATCCTTTATTTTAACACTAAATGACATTTGAGGACTTAATAAAGATGCAGTCCCTAAATTATTATTTATTTTTTAATAAATTTTTCCCAAAACTTTTGACGTGGGCTTCGCCATATTTTTGTATGCCAGCCAGGTACAGCATCCAGCTTCTATGAACGCGCCATTTTCCGGGGCGGCCGCGGACTGCAATTTTCAGCGGGGGGGGGAGGGCAAAAAGCTTGGGCCTCCCTGCGCTGCAGATTCCATCCCCCAGCTGCCTAGTTGTACCTGGCTGGACACAAAAATAGGGAGAAGCTCCACGTTTTTTTTTTTTTAATTATTTCATGAAATTCATGGAATAATTAAGAAAAAAAGGGCTTCCCTATATTGTTGTGTCCGGCTAGGTACAAATAGGCAGCTGGTGGTTGGGGGCAGCCCGTTCCTGCCTGCTGTACCTGGCTGGACACAAATATAGTGTGAAGCCCCACGTCAATTTTTTTTTAATTATTTCAGGAAATTCATGAAATAATTTAAAAAAAATTATGTGGGGCTTCGCCCTATAATTGTGTCCAGCCAGGTACAGCAGGCAGGAACGGGCTGCCCCCAACCACCAGCTGCCTATTTGTACCTAGCCGGACACAACAATATAGGGAAGCCCTTTTTTTCTTAATTATTCCATGAATTTCATGAAATAATTAAAAAAAAAAATGTGTGGCGCTTCGCCCTATTTTTGTGTCCAGCCAGGTACAACTAGGCAGCTGGGGGCTGGAATCTGCAGCGCAGGGAGACCCAAGCTTTCTGGGTCCCACCCGCTGCAAATTGCAGTCCGCAGCCGCCCCGGAAAATGGCGCGTTCATAGAAGCGCCATCTTCTGGCGCTGTACCCAACTCATCCAGGGCCCTGGTGCGGTGGCTCACTGGGTAATAAAGGGGTTAAGGCCAGCTTGGCATTATCAGCTGGCCCTAAGCCCAAAATTCATGGGGTCACGCCAATATTAGACATGACCACCATGAATTTCTAGTAAAGTATTTAAAAAAACACAACACCCAGAAAAAAGTCCTTTAATTGAAATAAACACACAATTCTTTATTGTTCTAAATTAAACCATACTTACCACCACGCCCATTCCAGCTGAAGCCAACGATCTCCTGCAATAAAAGTAAAATAATAAAGCAACCTCATCCTTACCTTTCCATGGCTCCCACGACAGCTTCAGCTCTGCTACATCGAGATGACAGGCTGGACCGCAGCAGAACGCTGCCATCCATCCTGTCATCCCGCAGACACTGAGAAGCGCAGGCATACTTCCACTCCTCAGTGTCTGGCTGTGACGGCATCCAGATGAGCCGAGGTCATGTCCAATGAACTCCGCTCACTTCATGTACGTCACTGACAGCGTGGGAAAATTCTCCTGCACTCAGCACTTCAGCGTGAGAATTTTCCCACGCTGTCAGTGACGTGCATGAGGTGAGCTGAGTTCATTGGACATGACCTCACCTCATGTATGTCACTGACAGCGTGGGAGAATTCTCACGCTGAAGCGCTGAGTGCAGGAGAATTTTCCCACGCTGTCAGTGACGTGCATGAGGTGAGCTGAGTTCATTGGACATGAACTCGGCTCATCTGGATGACGTCACAGAGAGACACTGAGGAGCGCAAGCATGCCTGCGCTTCTCAGTGTCTGCGGGATGACAGGCTGGATGGCAGCTTTCTGCTGCGGTCCAGCCTGTCATCTCGATGTAGCAGAGCTGGAGCTGTCCTGGGAACCATCGAAAGGTAAGGATGAGGTTGCTTTATTATTTTTCTTTTATTGCAGGAGATCGTTGGCTTCAGCTGGAATGGGCGTGGCGGTAAGTATGGTTTAATTTAGAACAATAAAGAATTGTGTCTTTATTTCAATTAAAGGACTTTACTCTGGGTGTTTGTGTTTTCTTTTAACTTTGACTATGGGGTTAGTAATGGGGGTGTCTTATAGACGCCTCTCCATTACTAACCTGGGCTTGATGTCAGCTGGCATTATAAGCTGACATCAACCCCAACCCTATTACCCCCTGCCACCGCACCAGGGCAGCGTGGAAGAGCGAGGCTAAGTGCCAGAATTGGCGCATCCTATGGATGCGCCATTTCTGGGGCGGCTGACGGCTGGTGTTTCTAGCCTGGGAGGGGGCCAATATTCATGGCACCCTTCCTGGGCTATTAATATCAGCCCCCAGCTGTCTGCCTAGCCTGTGCTAGCTATTAAATTAGGGGGGACCCCACGTCATTTTTTTGGGGGGGTCCCCCATTTTAATAGCTAGTAAAGGCTAGGTATTCAGCTGGGGGCTGATATTAGTAGCCTGGGAAGCTCCGTGGGTATTACCCCCTTCCCAGGCTTCAAACATTTGCCCCAGCTGTCTGCTTAACCTCCGCTAGAGCCTAAAATTAAGGGGAACCCCACGCCAATTTTTTTTAAAATAAATCCTTTATTTTAACACTAAATGACAAGTACAGTAATCAACACTGTCACTGTACTTCATATATATGTGACTGACATGTTTCTATCTATCTAATCTATGTGTGATTCTCTATTTCTTCTATTCTAAATTGTCGGGTACAGATGCTGAATTGCCGGCCGGCTTTCTTAAAGAGACGGTGCATGAAAACACTATTATTTTTTTAAATAAATCCTTTACACTAAATGACAAGTTCTGTAAGCAACACTGTCACTGTACTTCTTATATATGTGACTGACATGTTTCTATCTATCTAATCTATGTGTGAAGCTCTATTCTGTCTGTTATAAATTGTCGGGTACAGATGCTGAATTGCCGGCCGGCTTTTTTAAAGAGACGGTGCACGAAAACACTAATATTTTTTTTAATAAATCCTTTACACTAAATGACAAGTACAGTAAGCAACACTGTCACTGTACTTCATATATATGTGACTGACATGTTTCTATCTATCTAATCTATGTGTGAAGCTCTATTCTTTCTGTTGTAAATTGTCGGGTACCGGTGTATGCCGCTGATGAATTGCCGGCTTTTCATGTCATTCTACATTATTCTTAGTTGTTTTACTTCATGTAGAATTAACCTACAAGGAAAGAAAGGGTTTATTTTCATTCCGATATTTGTGTCCCATTGACTTGCATTGGTTTCCGGTATCGGAATCGGCGATATCCGATACTTTTTGGGTATCGGCCCGATCCAATCCGATACGATATTTCCTGATATCGGAAGGTATCGCTCAACACTAACTATAACCTCATTTAGCGGAGATTTTCACAAAAAGTGAAATTTTCAAAAAGTCAGAAATTTTGCAAAAAATGACTAAGTATGAAGGACTCATCGGGTGAAACGCTCTGGAACTGAAATCGGATGCACTTACAGACATGCTCCCCTCTGGAAGTCTGAGACATGTGTGAAAATTTTCTAAGTCCGAAAAAAAAAAATTTTTCAACTTTTTTTCAAATTTCCCCCCAAGGAATATATATTTTGCCCACACATTTGGATCCCTCCTGGGATGCCCTCTAACATACTATAACCTCATTTAGCGGAGATTTTCACAAAAAGTGAAATTTTCAAAAAGTCAGAAATTTTGCAAAAAACGACTAAGTATGAAGGACTCACCTTGTGAATCGCTCTGGAACTGAAATCGGATGCGCTTACAGACATGCTCCCCTCTCTGGAAGTCTGAGACATGTGTGAAAATTTTCTAAGTCCAGAAAAAAAATTTTTTTCAACTTTTTTTCAAATGTCCCCCCAAGGGATATATATTTTACCCACACATTTGGAGCCCTCCTGGGATGCCCTCTAACATACTATAACCTCATTTAGCGGAGATTTTCACAAAAAAGTGAAATTTTCAAAAAGTCAGAAATTTTGCAAAAAACGACTAAGTATGAAGGACTCATCGGGTGAAACGCTCTGGAACTGAAATCGAATGCGCTTACAGACATGCTCCCCTCTCTGGAAGTCTGAGACATGTGTGAAAATTTTCTAAGTCCAGAAAAAAAAAATTTTCAACTTTTTTTCAAATTTCCCCCCAAGGGATATATATTTTACCCACACATTTGGAGCCCTCCTGCGATGCCCTCTAACACACTGTAACCTCATTTAGCGGAGATTTTCACAAAAAAGTGAAATTTTCAAAAAGTCAGAAATTTTGCAAAAAACGACTAAGTATGAAGGACTCATCGGGTGAATTGCTCTGGAACTGAAATCGGATGCGCGCACTGACATGCTCCCCTCTCTGGAAGTCTGAGACATGTGTGAAAATTTTCTAAGTCCAGAAAAAAAAAATTTTCAACTTTTTTCAAATTTCCCCCCAAGGGATATATATTTTACCCACACATTTGGATCCCTCCTGGGATGCCCTCTAACATACTATAACCTCATTTAGCGGAGATTTTCACAAAAAAGTGAAATTTTCAAAAAGTTTTATTTTTTCCAAAAACGACTAAGTATGAAGGACTCATCGGGTGAAACGCTCTGGAACTGAAATCGGATGCGCTTACTGACATGCTCCCCTCTCTGGAAGTCTGAAACGTGTGAAAATTTTCGAAGTCCAGAAAAAAAAAATTTTTAAACTTTTTTTCAAATGTCCCCCCAAGGGATATATATTTTACCCACACATTTGAAACCCTCCTGGGATGTCCTCTAACATACTATAACCTCATTTAGCGGAGATTTTCACAAAAAGTGAAATTTTCAAAAAGTCAGAAATTTTGCAAAAAACGACTAAGTATGAAGGACTCATCGGGTGAAACGCTCTGGAACTGAAATCGGATGCGCTTACAGACATGCTCCCCTCTCTGGAAGTCTGAGACATGTGTGAAAATTTTCTAAGTCCAGAAAAAAAAATTTTTTCAACTTTTTTTCAAATGTCCCCCCAAGGGATATATATTTTACCCACACATTTGGAGCCCTCCTGGGATGCCCTCTAACATACTATAACCTCATTTAGCGGAGATTTTCACAAAAAAGTGAAATTTTCAAAAAGTCAGAAATTTTGCAAAAAACGACTAAGTATGAAGGACTCATCGGGTGAAACGCTCTGGAACTGAAATCGGATGCGCTTACAGACATGCTCCCCTCTCTGGAAGTCTGAGACATGTGTGAAAATTTTCTAAGTCCAGAAAAAAAAAATTTTTTCAACTTTTTTTTCAAATTTCCCTTCAAGGGATATATATTTTGCCCACACATTTGGAGCCCTCCTGGGATGCCCTCTAACATACTATAACCTCATTTAGCGGAGATTTTCACAAAAAAGTGAAATTTTCAAAAATTCAGAAATTTTGCAAAAAATGACTAAGTATGAAGGACTCATCGGGTGAAACGCTCTGGAACTGAAATCGGATGCGCTTACAGACATGCTCCCCTCTCTGGAAGTCTGAATCATGTGTGAAAATTTTCTAAGTCCAGAAAAAAAAAATTTTCAACTTTTTTTCAAATTTCCCCCCGAGGGATACATATTTTACCCACACATTTGGAGACCTCCTGTGATGCCCTCTAACATACTATAACCTCATTTAGCGGAGATTTTCACAAAAAAGTGAAATTTTCAAAAAGTCAGAAATTTTGCAAAAAATGACTAAGTATGAAGGACTCATCGGGTGAATCGCTCTGGAACTGAAATCGGATGCGCGCACTGACATGCTCCCCTCTCTGGAAGTCTGAGACATGTGTGAAAATTTTCTAAGTCCAGAAAAAAAATTTTTTTCAACTTTTTTTCAAATTTCCCCCCAAGGGATATATATTTTACCCACACATTTGGATCCCTCCTGGGATGCCCTCTAACATACTATAACCTCATTTAGTGGAGATTTTCACAAAAAAGTGAAATTTTCAAAAAGTTAAATTTTTTCTAAAAAACGACTAAGTATGAAGGACTCATCGGGTGAAACGCTCTGGAACTGAAATCGGATGCGCTTACAGACATGCTCCCCTCTCTGGAAGTCTGAGACATGTGTGAAAATTTTCTAAGTCCAGAAAAAAAAATTTTTTCAACTTTTTTTCAAATGTCCCCCCAAGTGATATATATTTTACCCACACATTTGGAGCCCTCCTGGGATGCCCTCTAACATACTATAACCTCATTTAGCGGAGATTTTCACAAAAAAGTGAAATTTTCAAAAAGTCAGAAATTTTGCAAAAAATGACTAAGTATGAAGGACTCATCGGGTGAATCGCTCTGGAACTGAAATCGGATGCGCGCACTGACATGCTCCCCTCTCTGGAAGTCTGAGACATGTGTGAAAATTTTCTCAGTCCAGAAAAAAAATTTTTTTCAACTTTTTTTCAAATTTCCCCCCAAGGGATATATATTTTACCCCCACATTTGGAGCCCTCCTGGGATGCCCTCTAACATACTATAACCTCATTTGGCGGAGATTTTCACAAAAAAGTGAAATTTTCAAAAAGTTAGAAATTTTGCAAAAAATGACTAAGTATGAAGGACTCACCTTGTGAATCGCTCTGGAACTGAAATCGGATGCGCTTACAGACATGCTCCCCTCTCTGGAAGTCTGAGACATGTGTGAAAATTTTCTAAGTCCAGAAAAAAAAATTTTTCAACTTTTTTTCAAATTTCCCCCCAAGGGATATATATTTTACCGATACATTTGGAGCCCTCCTGGGATGCCCTCTAACATACTATAACCTCATTTAGCGGAGATTTTCACACAAAAGTGAAATTTTCAAATAGTCAGAAATTTTGCAAGAAATGACTAAGTATGAAGGACTCATTGGGTGAAACGCTCTGGAACTGAAATCGGATGTGCTTACAGACATGCTCCCCTCTCTGGAAGTCTGAGACATGTGTGAAAATTTTCTAAGTCCAGAAAAATAAGTTTCAACTTTTTTTCAAATTTCCCCCCAAGGGATATATATTTTACCCACACATTTGGAGCCCTCCTGGGATGCCCTCTAACATACTATAACCTCATTTAGCGGAGATTTTCACAAAAAAGTGAAATTTTCAAAAAGTGGAAATTTTTCCAAAAAACGACTAAGTATGAAGGACTCATCGGGTGAAACGCTCTGGAACTGAAATCGGATGTGCTTACAGACATGCTCCCCTCTCTGGAAGTCTGAGACATGTGTGAAAATTTTCAAAGTCCAGAAAAAAAAATTTTTCAACTTTTTTTCAAATTTCCCCACAAGGGATATATATTTTACCCACACATTTGGAGCCCTCCTGGGATTCCCTCTAACATACTATAACCTCATTTAGCGGAGATTTTCACAAAAAAGTGAAATTTTCAAAAAGTCAAAAATTTTTCCAAAAAACGACTAAGTATGAAGGACTCATTGGGTGAAACGCTCTGGAACTGAAATCGGATGCGCTTACAGACATGCTCCCCTCTCTGGAAGTCTGAGACATGTGTGAAAATTTTCTAAGTCCAGAAAAAAAAAAATTTCAACTTTTTTTCAAATTTCCCCACAAGGAATATATATTTTACCCACACATTTGGAGCCCTCCAGGGTTGCCCTCTAACATACTATAACCTCATTTAGCGGAGATTTTCACAAAAAAGTGAAATTTTCAAAAAGTCAGAAATTTTGCAAAAAATGACTAAGTATGAAGGACTCATCGGGTGAATCTCTTTGGAACTGAAATCGGATGCGCGCACTGACATGCTCCCCTCTCTGGAAGTCTGAGACATGTGTGAAAATTTTCTAAGTCCAGAAAAAAAATTTTTTTCAACTTTTTTTCAAATTTCCCCCCAAGGGATATATATTTTACCCACACATTTGGATCCCTCCTGGGATACCCTCTAACATACTATAACCTCATTTAGCGGAGATTTTCACAAAAAAGTGAAATTTTCAAAAAGTTAAATTTTTTCCAAAAAACGACTA
Organism: Phyllobates terribilis; assembly: GCF_046119375.1. NCBI lineage: Eukaryota > Metazoa > Chordata > Amphibia > Anura > Dendrobatidae > Phyllobates > Phyllobates terribilis. Next base: position 91,900 of record NW_027364489.1, on the reverse strand, counting down.
AGTATGAAGGACTCATCGGGTGAATTGCTCTGGAACTGAAATCGGATGCGCGCACTGACATGCTCCCCTCTCTGGAAGTCTGAGACATGTGTGAAAATTTTCTAAGTCCAGAAAAAAAAATTTTTTCAACTTTTTTTCAAATTTCCCCCCAAGGGATATATATTTTACCCACACATTTGGAGCCCTCCTGGGATGCCCTCTAACATACTATAACCTCATTTAGCGGAGATTTTCACAAAAAAGTGAAATTTTCAAAAAGTTAAATTTTTTCCAAAAAACGACTAAGTATGAAGGACTCATCGGGTGAAACGCTCTGGAACTGAAATCGGATGCGCTTACAGACATGCTCCCCTCTCTGGAAGTCTGAGACATGTGTGAAAATTTTCTAAGTCCAGAAAAAAAAAATTTTTCAACTTTTTTTCAAATTTCCCCCCCAAGGTATATATATTTTACCCACACATTTGGAGCCCTCCTGGGATGCCCTCTAACATACTATAACCTCATTTAGCGGAGATTTTCACAAAAAAGTGAAATTTTCAAAAAGTCAGAATTTTTGCAAAAAATGACTAAGTATGAAGAACTCATTGGGTGAATCTCTTTGGAACTGAAATCGGATGCGCGCACTGACATGCTCCCCTCTCTGGAAGTCTGAGACATGTGTGAAAATTTTCTAAGTCCAGAAAAAAAAAATTTTTCAACTTTTTTTCAAATGTCCCCCCAAGGGATATATATTTTACCCCCACATTTGGAGCCCTCCTGGGATGCCCTCTAACATACTATAACCTCATTTAGCGGAGATTTTCACAAAAAAGTGGAATTTTCAAAAATTCAGAAATTTTGCAAAAAACGACTAAGTACGAAGGACTCATCGGGTGAAACGCTCTGGAACTGAAATCGGATGTGCTTACAGACATGCTCCCCTCTCTGGAAGTCAGAGACATGTGTGAAAATTTTCTAAGTCCAGAAAAAAAAAATTTTTCAACTTTTTTTCAAATTTCCCCCCAAGGTATATATATTTTACCCACACATTTGGAGCCCTCCTGGGATGCCCTCTAACATACTATAACCTCATTTAGCGGAGATTTTCACAAAAAAATGAAATTTTCAAAAAGTTAAATTTTTTCCAAAAAACGACTAAGTATGAAGGACTCATCGGGTGAAACGCTCTGGAACTGAAATCTGATGCGCGCACTGACATGCTCCCCTCTCTGGAAGTCTGAGACATGTGTGAAAATTTTCTAAGTCCAGAAAAAAAAATGTTTTCACCTTTTTTTCAAATTTCCCCCCAAGGGATATATATTTTACCCACACATTTGGAGCCCTCCTGGGATGCCCTCTAACATACTATAACCTCATTTAGCGGAGATTTTCACAAAAAAGTGAAATTTTCAAAAAGTCAGACATTTTCCAAAAAATGACTAAGTATGAAGGACTCATCGGGTGAATCTCTTTGGAACTGAAATCGGATGCGCGCACTGACATGCTCCCCTCTCTGGAAGTCTGAGACATGTGTGAAAATTTTCTAAGTCCAGAAAAAAAAATTTTTTCAACTTTTTTTCAAATTTCCCCCCAAGGGATATATATTTTACCCACACATTTGGATCCCTCCTGGGATACCCTCTAACATACTATAACCTCATTTAGCGGAGATTTTCACAAAAAAGTGAAATTTTCAAAAAGTTAGAAATTTTGCAAAAAATGACTAAGTATGAAGGACTCACCTTGTGAATCGCTCTGGAACTGAAATCGGATGCGCTTACAGACATGCTCCCCTCTCTGGAAGTCTGAGACATGTGTGAAGATTTTCTAAGTCCAGAAAAAAAAAATTTTCAACTTTTTTTCAAATTTCCCCCCAAGGGATATATATTTTACCCACACATTTGGAGCGCTCCTGCGATGCCCTCTAACATACTATAACCTCATTTAGCGGAGATTTTCACAAAAAAGTGAAATTTTCAAAAAGTCACAAATTTTGCAAAAAACGACTAAGTATGAAGGACTCATCGGGTGAATTGCTCTGGAACTAAAATCGGATGCGCGCACTGACATGCTCCCCCTTCTGGAAGTCTGAGACGTGTGAAAATTTTCTAAGTCCAGAAAAAAAAATTTTTTCAACTTTTTTTCAAATTTCCCCCCAAGGTATATATATTTTGCCCACACATTTGGAGCCCTCCTGGGATGCCCTCTAACATACTATAACCTCATTTAGCGGAGATTTTCACAAAAAAGTGAAATTTTCAAAAAGTCTGAAATTTTGCAAAAAACGACTAAGTATGAAGGACTCATCAGGTGAATTGCTCTGGAACTGAAATCGGATGCGCGCACTGACATGCTCCCCTCTCTGGAAGTCTGAGACATGTGTGAAAATTTTCTAAGTCCAGAAAAAAAAAATTTTTCAACTTTTTTTCAAATTTCCCCCCAAGGGATATATATTTTACCCACACATTTGGAGCCCTCCTGGGATGCCCTCTAACATACTATAACCTCATTTAGCGGAGATTTTCACAAAAAAGTGACATTTTCAAAAATTTAAATTTTTTCCAAAAAACGACTAAGTATGAAGGACTCTTCGGGTGAAACGCTCTGGAACTGAAATCGGATGCGCTTACAGACATGCTCCCCTCTCTGGAAGTCTGAGACATGTGTGAAAATTTTCTAAGTCCAGAAAAAAAAAATTTTTCAACTTTTTTTCAAATTTCCCCCCAAGGTATATATATTTTACCCACACATTTGGAGCCCTCCTGGGATGCCCTCTAACATACTATAACCTCATTTAGCGGAGATTTTCACAAAAAAGTGAAATTTTCAAAAAGTCAGAAATTTTGCAAAAAATGACTAAGTATGAAGGACTCATCGGGTGAATCTCTTTGGAACTGAAATCGGATGCGCGCACTGACATGCTCCCCTCTCTGGAAGTCTGAGACATGTGTGAAAATTTTCTAAGTCCAGAAAAAAAAAATTTTTCAACTTTTTTTCAAATGTCCCCCCAAGGGATATATATTTTACCCCCACATTTGGAGCCCTCCTGGGATGCCCTCTAACATACTATAACCTCATTTAGCGGAGATTTTCACAAAAAAGTGAAATTTTCAAAAATTCAGAAATTTTGCAAAAAACGACTAAGTATGAAGGACTCATCGGGTGAAACGCTCTGGAACTGAAATCGGATGCGCTTACAGACATGCTCCCCTCTCTGGAAGTCAGAGACATGTGTGAAAATTTTCTAAGTCCAGAAAAAAAAATTTTTCCAACTTTTTTTCAAATTTCCCCCCAAGGTATATATATTTTACCCACACATTTGGAGCCCTCCTGGGATGCCCTCTAACATACTATAACCTCATTTAGCGGAGATTTTCACAAAAAAGTGAAATTTTCAAAAAGTCAGAAATTTTGCAAAAAATGACTAAGTATGAAGGACTCATCGGGTGAATCTCTTTGGAACTGAAATCGGATGCGCGCACTGACATGCTCCCCTCTCTGGAAGTCTGAGACATGTGTGAAAATTTTCTAAGTCCAGAAAAAAAAATTTTTTCAACTTTTTTTCAAATTTCCCCCCAAGGGATATATATTTTACCCACACATTTGGATCCCTCCTGGGATACCCTCTAACATACTATAACCTCATTTAGCGGAGATTTTCACAAAAAAGTGAAATTTTCAAAAAGTTAAATTTTTTCCAAAAAACGACTAAGTATGAAGGACTCATCGGGTGAATTGCTCTGGAACTGAAATCGGATGCGCGCACTGACATGCTTCCCTCTCTGGAAGTCTGAGACATGTGTGAAAATTTTCTAAGTCCAGAAAAAAAAATTTTTTCAACTTTTTTTCAAATTTCCCCCCAAGGGATATATATTTTACCCACACATTTGGAGCCCTCCTGGGATGCCCTCTAACATACTATAACCTCATTTAGCGGAGATTTTCACAAAAAAGTGAAATTTTCAAAAAGTTAAATTTTTTCCAAAAAACGACTAAGTATGAAGGACTCATCGGGTGAAACGCTCTGGAACTGAAATCGGATGCGCTTACAGACATGCTCCCCTCTCTGGAAGTCTGAGACATGTGTGAAAATTTTCTAAGTCCAGAAAAAAAAAATTTTTCAACTTTTTTTCAAATTTCCCCCCCAAGGTATATATATTTTACCCACACATTTGGAGCCCTCCTGGGATGCCCTCTAACATACTATAACCTCATTTAGCGGAGATTTTCACAAAAAAGTGAAATTTTCAAAAAGTCAGAATTTTTGCAAAAAATGACTAAGTATGAAGGACTCATCGGGTGAATCTCTTTGGAACTGAAATCGGATGCGCGCACTGACATGCTCCCCTCTCTGGAAGTCTGAGACATGTGTGAAAATTTTCTAAGTCCAGAAAAAAAAAATTTTTCAACTTTTTTTCAAATGTCCCCCCAAGGGATATATATTTTACCCCCACATTTGGAGCCCTCCTGGGATGCCCTCTAACATACTATAACCTCATTTAGCGGAGATTTTCACAAAAAAGTGGAATTTTCAAAAATTCAGAAATTTTGCAAAAAACGACTAAGTATGAAGGACTCATCGGGTGAAACGCTCTGGAACTGAAATCGGATGTGCTTACAGACATGCTCCCCTCTCTGGAAGTCAGAGACATGTGTGAAAATTTTCTAAGTCCAGAAAAAAAAAAATTTTCAACTTTTTTTCAAATTTCCCCCCAAGGTATATATATTTTACCCACACATTTGGAGCCCTCCTGGGATGCCCTCTAACATACTATAACCTCATTTAGCGGAGATTTTCACAAAAAAATGAAATTTTCAAAAAGTTAAATTTTTTCCAAAAAACGACTAAGTATGAAGGACTCATCGGGTGAAACGCTCTGGAACTGAAATCTGATGCGCGCACTGACATGCTCCCCTCTCTGGAAGTCTGAGACATGTGTGAAAATTTTCTAAGTCCAGAAAAAAAAATGTTTTCACCTTTTTTTCAAATTTCCCCCCAAGGGATATATATTTTACCCACACATTTGGAGCCCTCCTGGGATGCCCTCTAACATACTATAACCTCATTTAGCGGAGATTTTCACAAAAAAGTGAAATTTTCAAAAAGTCAGAAATTTTCCAAAAAATGACTAAGTATGAAGGACTCATCGGGTGAATCTCTTTGGAACTGAAATCGGATGCGCGCACTGACATGCTCCCCTCTCTGGAAGTCTGAGACATGTGTGAAAATTTTCTAAGTCCAGAAAAAAAAATTTTTTCAACTTTTTTTCAAATTTCCCCCCAAGGGATATATATTTTACCCACACATTTGGATCCCTCCTGGGATACCCTCTAACATACTATAACCTCATTTAGCGGAGATTTTCACAAAAATGTGAAATTTTCAAAAAGTTTAATTTTTTCCAAAAAACGACTAAGTATGAAGGACTCATCGGGTGAAACGCTCTGGAACTGAAATCGGATGCGCTTACAGACATGCTCCCCTCTCTGGAAGTCTGAGACATGTGTGAAAATTTTCTAAGTCCAGAAAAAAAAATTTTTCAACTTTTTTCAAATTTCCCCCCAAGGGATACATATTTTACCCACACATTTGGAGCCCTCCTGGGATGCCCTCTAACATACTATAACCTCATTTAGCGGAGATTTTCACAAAAAAGTGAAATTTTCAAAAAGTCAGAAATTTTGCAAAAAACGACTAAGTATGAAGGACTCATCGGGTGAATTGCTCTGGAACTGAAATCGGATGCGCGCACTGACATGCTCCCCTCTCTGGAAGTCTGAGACATGTGTGAAAATTTTCTAAGTCCAGAAAAAAAAAATTTTTCAACTTTTTTCAAATTTTTCCCCAAGGGATATATATTTTACCCACACATTTGGAGCCCTCCTGGGATGCCCTCTAACATACTATAACCTCATTTAGCGGAGATTTTCACAAAAAAGTGAAATTTTCAAAAATTTAAATTTTTTCCAAAAAACGACTAAGTATGAAGGACTCTTCGGGTGAAACGCTCTGGAACTGAAATCGGATGCGCTTACAGACATGCTCCCCTCTCTGGAAGTTTGAGACATGTGTGAAAATTTTCTAAATCCAGAAAAAAAAAATTTTTCAACTTTTTTTCAAATTTCCCCCCAAGGTATATATATTTTACCCACACATTTGGAGCCCTCCTGGGATGCCCTCTAACATACTATAACCTCATTTAGCGGAGATTTTCACAAAAAAGTGAAATTTTCAAAAAGTCAGAAATTTTGCAAAAAATGACTAAGTATGAAGGACTCATCGGGTGAATCTCTTTGGAACTGAAATCGGATGCGCGCACTGACATGCTCCCCTCTCTGGAAGTCTGAGACATGTGTGAAAATTTTCTAAGTCCAGAAAAAAAAATTTTTTCAACTTTTTTTCAAATGTCCCCCCAAGGGATATATATTTTACCCCCACATTTGGAGCCCTCCTGGGATGCCCTCTAACATACTATAACCTCATTTAGCGGAGATTTTCACAAAAAAGTGAAATTTTCAAAAATTCTGAAATTTTGCAAAAAACGACTAAGTATGAAGGACTCATCGGGTGAAACGCTCTGGAACTGAAATCTGATGCGCGCACTGACATGCTCCCCTCTCTGGAAGTCTGAGACGTGTGAAAATTTTCTAAGTCCAGAAAAAAAATTTTTTTCACCTTTTTTTCAAATTTCCCCCCAAGGGATATATATTTTACCCACACATTTGGAGCCCTCCTGGGATGCCCTCTAACATACTATAACCTCATTTAGCGGAGATTTTCACAAAAAAGTGAAATTTTCAAAAAGTCAGAAATTTTCCAAAAAATGACTAAGTATGAAGGACTCATCGGGTGAATCTCTTTGGAACTGAAATCGGATGCGCGCACTGACATGCTCCCCTCTCTGGAAGTCTGAGACATGTGTGAAAACTTTCTAAGTCCAGAAAAAAAATTTTTTTCAACTTTTTTTCAAATTTCCCCCCAAGGGATATATATTTTACCCACACATTTGGATCCCTCCTGGGATACCCTCTAACATACTATAACCTCATTTAGCGGAGATTTTCACAAAAAAGTGAAATTTTCAAAAAGTCATAAATTTTGCAAAAAACGACTAAGTATGAAGGACTCATCGGGTGAATTGCTCTGGAACTGAAATCGGATGTGCGCACTGACATGCTCCCCTCTCTGGAAGTCTGAGACATGTGTGAAAATTTTCTAAGTCCAGAAAAAAAAAATTTTTCAACTTTTTTTCAAATGTCCCCCCAAGGGATATATATTTTATCCACACATTTGGAGCCCTCCTGGGATGCCCTCTAACATACTATAACCTCATTTAGCGGAGATTTTCACAAAAAAGTGAAATTTTCAAAAAGTCATAAATTTTGCAAAAAACGACTAAGTATGAAGGACTCATCGGGTGAATTGCTCTGGAACTGAAATCGGATGCGCGCACTGACATGCTCCCCTCTCTGGAAGTCTGAGACATGTGTGAAAATTTTCTAAGTCCAGAAAAAAAAAATTTTTCAACTTTTTTTCAAATGTCCCCCCAAGTGATATATATTTTACCCCCACATTTGGAGCCCTCCTGGGATGCCCTCTAACATACTATAAACTCATTTAGCGGAGATTTTCACAAAAAAGTGAAATTTTCAAAAAGTTAGAAATTTTGCAAAAAATGACTAAGTATGAAGGACTCACCTTGTGAATCGCTCTGGAACTGAAATCGGATGCGCTTACAGACATGCTCCCCTCTCTGGAAGTCTGAGACATGTGTGAAAATTTTCTAAGTCCAGAAAAAAAAAATTTTCAACTTTTTTTCAAATTTCCCCCCAAGGGATATATATTTTACCCACACATTTGGAGCCCTCCTGCGATGCCCTCTAACATACTATAACCTCATTTAGCGGAGATTTTCACAAAAAAGTGAAATTTTCAAAAAGTCACAAATTTTGCAAAAAACGACTAAGTATGAAGGACTCATCGGGTGAATTGCTCTGGAACTAAAATCGGATGCGCGCACTGACATGCTCCCCTCTCTGGAAGTCTGAGACATGTGTGAAAATTTTCTAAGTCCAGAAAAAAAAAATTTTTCAACTTTTTTTCAAATTTCCCCCCAAGGGATATATATTTTACCCACATATTTGGAGCCCTCCTGTGATGCCCTCTAACATACTATAACCTAATTTAACGGAGATTTTCACAAAAAAGTGAAATTTTCAAAAAGTTAAATTTTGCAAAAAATGACTAAGTATGAAGGACTCATCGGGTGAATCGCTCTGGAACTGAAATCGGATGCGCGCACTGACATGCTCCCCTCTCTGGAAGTCTGAGACATGTGTGAAAATTTTCTAAGTCCAGAAAAAAAAAATTTTTCAACTTTTTTTCAAATGTCCCCCCAAGTGATATATATTTTACCCCCACATTTGGAGCCCTCCTGGGATGCCCTCTAACATACTATAAACTCATTTAGCGGAGATTTTCACAAAATAGTGAAATTTTCAAAAAGTTAGAAATTTTGCAAAAAATGACTAAGTATGAAGGACTCACCTTGTGAATCGCTCTGGAACTGAAATCGGATGCGCTTACAGACATGCTCCCCTCTCTGGAAGTCTGAGACATGTGTGAAAATTTTCTAAGTCCAGAAAAAAAAAATTTTCAACTCTTTTTCAAATTTCCCCCCAAGGGATATATATTTTACCCACACATTTGGAGCCCTCCTGTGATGCCCTCTAACATACTATAACCTCATTTAGCGGAGATTTTCACAAAAAAGTGAAATTTTCAAAAAGTCACAAATTTTGCAAAAAACGACTAAGTATGAAGGACTCATCGGGTGAATTGCTCTGGAACTAAAATCGGATGCGCGCACTGACATGCTCCCCTCTCTGGAAGTCTGAGACATGTGTGAAAATTTTCTAAGTCCAGAAAAAAAAATTTTTTCAACTTTTTTTCAAATTTCCCCCCAAGGTATATATATTTTACCCACACATTTGGAGCCCTCCTGGGATGCCCTCTAACATACTATAACCTCATTTAGCGGAGATTTTCACAAAAAAGTGAAATTTTCAAAAAGTCTGAAATTTTGCAAAAAACGACTAAGTATGAAGGACTCATCAGGTGAATTGCTCTGGAACTGAAATCGGATGCGCGCACTGACATGCTCCCCTCTCTGGAAGTCTGAGACATGTGTGAAAATGTTCTAAGTCCAGTAAAAAAAAAAATTTCAACTTTTTTTCAAATTTCCCCCAAGGGATATATTTTTTACCCACACATTTGGAGCCCTCCTGGGATGCCCTCTAACATACTATAACCTCATTTAGCAGAGACTTTCACAAAAAAGTGGAATTTTCAAAAAGTCTGAAATTTTGCAAAAAACGACTAAGTATGAAGGACTCATCAGATGAATTGCTCTGGAACTGAAATCGGATGCGCGCACTGACATGCTCCCCTCTCTGGAAGTCTGAGACATGTGTGAAAATTTTCTAAGTCCAGAAAAAAAAAATTTTTCAACTTTTTTTCAAATGTCCCCCCAAGGGATATATATTTTATCCACACATTTGGAGCCCTCCTGGGATGCCCTCTAACATACTATAACCTCATTTAGCGGAGATTTTCACAAAAAAGTGAAATTTTCAAAAAGTCATAAATTTTGCAAAAAACGACTAAGTATGAAGGACTCATCGGGTGAATTGCTCTGGAACTGAAATCGGATGCGCGCACTGACATGCTCCCCTCTCTGGAAGTCTGAGACATGTGTGAAAATTTTCTAAGTCCAGAAAAAAAAAATTTTTCAACTTTTTTTCAAATTTCCCCCCAAGGGATATATATTTTACCCACACATTTGGAGCCCTCCTGGGATGCCCTCTAACATACTATAACCTCATTTAGCGGAGATTTTCACAAAAAAGTGAAATTTTCAAAAAGTCATAAATTTTGCAAAAAACGACTAAGTATGAAGGACTCATCGGGTGAATTGCTCTGGAACTGAAATCGGATGCGCGCACTGACATGCTCCCCTCTCTGGAAGTCTGAGACATGTGTGAAAATTTTCTAAGTCCAGAAAAAAAAATTTTTTCAACTTTTTTTCAAATGTCCCCCCAAGGGATATATATTTTATCCACACATTTGGAGCCCTCCTGCGATGCCCTCTAACATACTATAGCCTCATTTAGCGGAGATTTTCACAAAAAAGTGAAATTTTCAAAAAGTCAGAAATTTTGCAAAAAACGACTAAGTATGAAGGACTCATCGGGTGAAACGCTCTGGAACTGAAATCGGATGCACTTACAGACATGCTCCCCTCTCTGGAAGTCTGAGACATGTGTGAAAATTTTCTAAGTCCAGAAAAAAAAAATTTTTCAACTTTTTTTCAAATGTCCCCCCAAGGGATATATATTTTACCCACACATTTGGAGCCCTACTGGGATGCCCCCTAACATACTATAACCTCATTTAGCGGAGATTTTCACAAAAAAGTGAAATTTTCAAAAAGTCATAAATTTTGCAAAAAACGACTAAGTATGAAGGACTCATCGGGTGAATTGCTCTGGAACTGAAATCGGATGCGCGCACTGACATGCTCCCCTCTCTGGAAGTCTGAGACATGTGTGAAAATTTTCTAAGTCCAGAAAAAAAAAATTTTTCAACTTTTTTTCAAATTTCCCCCCAAGGGATATATATTTTACCCACACATTTGGAGCCCTCCTGGGATGCCCTCTAACATACTATAACCTCATTTAGCGGAGATTTTCACAAAAAAGTGAAATTTTCAAAAAGTCATAAATTTTGCAAAAAACGACTAAGTATGAAGGACTCATCGGGTGAATTGCTCTGGAACTGAAATCGGATGCGCGCACTGACATGCTCCCCTCTCTGGAAGTCTGAGACATGTGTGAAAATTTTCTAAGTCCAGAAAAAAAAATTTTTTCAACTTTTTTTCAAATGTCCCCCCAAGGGATATATATTTTATCCACACATTTGGAGCCCTCCTGCGATGCCCTCTAACATACTATAACCTCATTTAGCGGAGATTTTCACAAAAAAGTGAAATTTTCAAAAAGTCAGAAATTTTGCAAAAAACGACTAAGTATGAAGGACTCATCGGGTGAAACGCTCTGGAACTGAAATCGGATGCACTTACAGACATGCTCCCCTCTCTGGAAGTCTGAGACATGTGTGAAAATTTTCTAAGTCCAGAAAAAAAAAATTTTTCAACTTTTTTTCAAATTTCCCCCCAAGGGATATATATTTTACCCACACATTTGGAGCCCTCCTGGGATGCCCTCTAACATACTATAACCTCATTTAGCGGAGATTTTCACAAAAAAGTGAAATTTTCAAAAAGTCATAAATTTTGCAAAAAACGACTAAGTATGAAGGACTCATCGGGTGAATTGCTCTGGAACTGAAATCGGATGCACGCACTGACATGCTCCCCTCTCTGGAAGTCTGAGACATGTGTGAAAATTTTCTAAGTCCAGAAAAAAAAATTTTCAACTTTTTTTCAAATTTCCCCCCAAGGGATATATATTTTACCCACACATTTGGAGCCCTCCTGCGATGCCCTCTAACATACTATAACCTAATTTAACGGAGATTTTCACAAAAAAGTGAAATTTTCAAAAAGTTAAATTTTGCAAAAAATGACTAAGTATGAAGGACTCATCGGGTGAATCGCTCTGGAACTGAAATCGGATGCGCGCACTGACATGCTCCCCTCTCTGCAAGTCTGAGACATGTGTGAAAATTTTCTAAGTCCAGAAAAAAAAAATTTTTCAACTTTTTTTCAAATTTCCCCCCAAGTGATATATATTTTACCCCCACATTTGGAGCCCTCCTGGGATGCCCTCTAACATACTATAAACTCATTTAGCGGAGATTTTCACAAAAAAGTGAAATTTTCAAAAAGTTAGAAATTTTGCAAAAAATGACTAAGTATGAAGGACTCACCTTGTGAATCGCTCTGGAACTGAAATCGGATGCGCTTACAGACATGCTCCCCTCTCTGGAAGTCTGAGACATGTGTGAAAATTTTCTAAGTCCAGAAAAAAAAATTTTCAACTTTTTTTCAAATTTCCCCCAAGGGATATATTTTTTACCCACACATTTGGAGCCCTCCTGGGATGCCCTCTAACATACTATAACCTCATTTAGCAGAGACTTTCACAAAAAAGTGAAATTTTCAAAAAGTCTGAAATTTTGCAAAAAACGACTAAGTATGAAGGAGTCATCAGGTGAATTGCTCTGGAACTGAAATCGGATGCGCGCACTGACATGCTCCCCTCTCTGGAAGTCTGAGACATGTGTGAAAATTTTCTAAGTCCAGAAAAAAAAATTTTTTCAACTTTTTTCAAATTTCCCCCCAAGGGATATATATTTTACCCACACATTTGGATCCCTCCTGGGATGCCCTCTAACATACTATAAACTCATTTAGCAGAGATTTTCACAAAAAAGTGACATTTTCAAAAAGTTAAATTTTTTCCAAAAAACGACTAAGTATGAAGGACTCATCGGGTGAAACGCTCTGGAACTGAAATCGGATGCGCTTACAGACATGCTCCCCTCTCTGGAAGTCTGAGACATGTGTGAAAATTTCCTAAGTCCAGAAAAAAAAAATTTTTCAACTTTTTTTCAAATGTCCCCCCAAGGAATATATATTTTACCCACACATTTGGAGCCCTCCTGGGATGCCCTATAACATACTATAACCTCATATAACATACTATAACCTCATTTAGTGGAGATTTTCACAAAAAAGTGAAATTTTCAAAAAGTTACATTTTTTCCAAAAAACGACTAAGTATGAAGGACTCATCGGGTGAAACGCTCTGGAACTGAAATCGGATGCGCTTACAGACATGCTCACGTCTCTGGAAGTCTGAGACATGTGTGAAAATTTTCTAAGTCCAGAAAAAAAAATTTTTTCAACTTTTTTTCAAATTTCCCCCCAAGGTATATATATTTTACCCACACATTTGGAGCCCTCCTGGGATGCCCTCTAACATACTATAACCTCATTTAGCGGAGATTTTCACAAAAAAAGTGAAATTTTCAAAAAGTCAGAAATTTTGCAAAAAATGACTAAGTATGAAGGACTCATCGGGTGAATCTCTTTGGAACTGAAATCGGATGCGCGCACTGACATGCTCCCCTCTCTGGAAGTCTGAGACATGTGTGAAAATTTTCTAAGTCCAGAAAAAAAAATTTTTTCAACTTTTTTTCAAATTTCCCCCCAAGGGATATATATTTTACCCACACATTTGGATCCCTCCTGGAATGCCCTCTAACATACTATAACCTCATTTAGCGGAGATTTTCACAAAAAAGTGAAATTTTCAAAAAGTTTAATTTTTTCCAAAAAACTACTAAGTATGAAGGACTCATCGGGTGAAACGCTCTGGAACTGAAATCGGATGCGCTTACAGACATGATCCCCTCTCTGGAAGTCTGAGACATGTGTGAAAATTTTCTAAGTCCAGAAAAAAAAAATTTTTGAACTTTTTTTCAAATGTCCCCCCAAGGAATACATATTTTACCCACACATTTAGAGCCCTCCTGCGATGCCCTCTAACATACTATAACCTCATTTAGCGGAGATTTTCACAAAAAAGTGAAATTTTCAAAAAGTCAGAAATTTTGCAAAAAACGACTAAGTATGAAGGACTCATCGGGTGAATTGCTCTGGAACTGAAATCGGATGCGCGCACTGACATGCTCCCCTCTCTGGAAGTCTGAGACATGTGTGAAAATTTTCTAAGTCCAGAAAAAAAAATTTTTTCAACTTTTTTTCAAATTTCCCCCCAAGGGATATATATTTTACCCACACATTTGGATCCCTCCTGGGATGCCCTCTAACATACTATAACCTCATTTAGCGGAGATTTTCACAAAAAAGTGAAATTTTCAAAAAGTTAAATTTTTTCCAAAAAACGACTAAGTATGAAGGACTCATCGGGTGAAACGCTCTGGAACTGAAATCGGATGTGCGCACTGACATGCTCCCCTCTCTGGAAGTCTGAGACATGTGTGAAAATTTTCTAAGTCCAGAAAAAAAATTTTTTTCAACTTTTTTTCAAATTTCCCCCCAAGGTATATATATTTTACCCACACATTTGGAGCCCTCCTGGGATGCCCTCTAACATACTATAACCTCATTTAGCGGAGATTTTCACAAAAAAAGTGAAATTTTCAAAAAGTCAGAAATTTTGCAAAAAATGACTAAGTATGAAGGACTCATTGGGTGAATCTCTTTGGAACTGAAATCGGATGCGCGCACTGACATGCTCCCCTCTCTGGAAGTCTGAGACATGTGTGAAAATTTTCTAAGTCCAGAAAAAAAAATTTTTTCAACTTTTTTTCAAATTTCCCCCCAAGGGATATATATTTTACCCACACATTTGGATCCCTCCTGGGATGCCCTCTAACATACTATAACCTCATTTAGCGGAGATTTTCACAAAAAAGTGAAATTTTCAAAAAGTTAAATTTTTTCCAAAAAACGACTAAGTATGAAGGACTCATTGGGTGAAACGCTCTGGAACTGAAATCGGATGCGCGCACTGACATGCTCCCCTCTCTGGAAGTCTGAGACATGTGTGAAAATTTTCTAAGTCCAGAAAAAAAAATTTTTTCAACTTTTTTTCAAATTTCCCCCCAAGGGATATATATTTTACCCACACATTTGGAGCCCTCCTGGGATGCCCTCTAACATACTATAACCTCATTTAGCGGAGATTTTCACAAAAAAGTGAAATTTTCAAAAAGTTAAATTTTTTCCAAAAAACGACTAAGTATGAAGGACTCATCGGGTGAAACGCTCTGGAACTGAAATCGGATGCGCTTACAGACATGCTCCCCTCTCTGGAAGTCTGAGACATGTGTGAAAATTTTCTAAGTCCAGAAAAAAAAATTTTTTCAACTTTTTTTCAAATTTCCCCCCAAGGGATATATATTTTACCCACACATTTGGAGCCCTCCTGGGATGCCCTCTAACATACTATAACCTCATTTAGCGGAGATTTTCACAAAAAAGTGAAATTTTCAAAAAGTCAGAAATTTTGCAAAAAACGACTAAGTATGAAGGACTCATCGGGTGAAACGCTCTGGAACTGAAATCGGATGCGCTTACAGACATGCTCCCCTCTCAGGAAGTCTGAGACATGTGTGAAAATTTTCTAAGTCCAGAAAAAAAATTTTTTTCAACTTTTTTTCAAATTTCCCCCCAAGGTATATATATTTTACCCACACATTTGGATTCCTCCTGGGATAACCTCTAACATACTATAACCTCATTTAGCGGAGATTTTCACAAAAAAGTGAAATTTTCAAAAAGTCAGAAATTTTGCAAAAAATGACTAAGTATGAAGGACTCATCGGGTGAATCTCTTTGGAACTGAAATCGGATGCGCGCACTGACATGCTCCCCTCTCTGGAAGTCTGAGACATGTGTGAAAATTTTCTAAGTCCAGAAAAAAAAATTTTTTCAACTTTTTTTCAAATTTCCCCCCAAGGGATATATATTTTACCCACACATTTGGATCCCTCCTGGGATGCCCTCTAACATACTATAACCTCATTTAGCGGAGATTTTCACAAAAAAGTGAAATTTTCAAAAAGTTTAATTTTTTCCAAAAAACTACTAAGTATGAAGGACTCATCGGGTGAAACGCTCTGGAACTGAAATCGGATGCGCTTACAGACATGCTCCCCTCTCTGGAAGTCTGAGACATGTGTGAAAATTTTCTAAGTCCAGAAAAAAAAAATTTTTGAACTTTTTTTCAAATGTCCCCCCAAGGAATATATATTTTACCCACACATTTGGAGCCCTCCTGGGATGCCCTCTAACATACTATAACCTCATTTAGTGGAGATTTTCACAAAAAAGTGAAATTTTCAAAAAGTCAGAAATTTTGCAAAAAACGACTAAGTATGAAGGACTCATCGGGTGAAACGCTCTGGAACTGAAATCGGATGCCCTTACAGACATGCTCCCCTCTCTGGAAGTCTGAGACATGTGTGAAAATTTTCTAAGTCCAGAAAAAAAAAATTTTCAACTTTTTTCGAATTTCCCCCCAAGGGATACATATTTTACCCACACATTTGGAGCCCTCCTGCGATGCCCTCTAACATACTATAACCTCATTTAGCGGAGATTTTCACAAAAAAGTGAAATTTTCAAAAAGTCAGAAATTTTGCAAAAAACGACTAAGTATGAAGGACTCATCGGGTGAATTGCTCTGGAACTGAAATCGGATGCGCGCACTGAAATGCTCCCCTCTCTGGAAGTCTGAGACATGTGTGAAAATTTTCTAAGTCCAGAAAAAAAAATTTTTTCAACTTTTTTTCAAATTTCCCCCCAAGGGATATATATTTTACCCACACATTTGGATCCCTCCTGGGATGCCCTCTAACATACTATAAACTCATTTAGCGGAGATTTTCACAAAAAAGTGAAATTTTCAAAAAGTTACATTTTTTCCAAAAAACGACTAAGTATGAAGGACTCATCGGGTGAAACGCTCTGGAACTGAAATCGGATGCGCTTACAGACATGCTCCCCTCTCTGGAAGTCTGAGACATGTGTGAAAATTTTCTAAGTCCAGAAAAAAAATTTTTTTCAACTTTTTTTCAAATTTCCCCCCAAGGTATATATATTTTACCCACACATTTGGAGCCCTCCTGGGATGCCCTCTAACATACTATAACCTCATTTAGCGGAGATTTTCACAAAAAAAGTGAAATTTTCAAAAAGTCAGAAATTTTGCAAAAAATGACTAAGTATGAAGGACTCATCGGGTGAATCTCTTTGTAACTGAAATCGGATGCGTGCACTGACATGCTCCCCTCTCTGGAAGTCTGAGACATGTGTGAAAATTTTCTAAGTCCAGAAAAAAAAAATTTTTCAACTTTTTTTCAAATTTCCCCCCAAGGGATATATATTTTACCCACACATTTGGAGCCCTCCTGGGATGCCCTCTAATATACTATAACCTCATTTAGCGGAGATTTTCACAAAAAAGTGAAATTTTCAAAAAGTTAAATTTTTTCCAAAAAACGACTAAGTATGAAGGACTCATCGGGTGAATTGCTCTGGAACTAAAATCGGATGCGCGCACTGACTTGCTCCCCTCTCTGGAAGTCTGAGACATGTGTGAAAATTTTCTAAGTCCAGAAAAAAAAATTTTCAACTTTTTTTCAAATTTCCCCCAAGGGATATATATTTTACCCACACATTTGGATCCCTCCTGGGATGCCCTCTAACATACTATAAACTCATTTAGCAGAGATTTTCACAAAAAAGTGACATTTTCAAAAAGTTAAATTTTTTCCAAAAAACGACTAAGTATGAAGGACTCATCGGGTGAAACGCTCTGGAACTGAAATCGGATGCGCTTACAGACATGCTCCCCTCTCTGGAAGTCTGAGACATGTGTGAAAATTTCCTAAGTCCAGAAAAAAAAAATTTTTCAACTTTTTTTCAAATGTCCCCCCAAGGAATATATATTTTACCCACACATTTGGAGCCCTCCTGGGATGCCCTCTAACATACTATAACCTCATATAACATACTATAACCTCATTTAGCGGAGATTTTCACAAAAAAGTGAAATTTTCAAAAAGTCAGAAATTTTGCAAAAAATGACTAAGTATGAAGGACTCATCGGGTGAATCTCTTTGGAACTGAAATCGGATGCGCGCACTGACATGCTCCCCTCTCTGGAAGTCTGAGACATGTGTGAAAATTTTCTAAGTCCAGAAAAAAAAATTTTTTCAACTTTTTTTCAAATTTCCCCCCAAGGGATATATATTTTACCCACACATTTGGAGCCCTCCTGGGATGCCCTCTAACATACTATAACCTCATTTAGCGGAGATTTTCACAAAAAAGTGAAATTTTCAAAAAGTCAGAAATTTTGCAAAAAACGACTAAGTATGAAGGACTCATCGGGTGAATTGCTCTGGAACTGAAATCGGATGCGCGCACTGACATGCTCCCCTCTCTGGAAGTCTGAGACATGTGTGAAAATTTTCTAAGTCCAGAAAAAAAAATTTTTTCAACTTTTTTTCAAATTTCCCCCCAAGGGATATATATTTTACCCACACATTTGGAGCCCTCCTGGGATGCCCTCTAACATACTATAACCTCATTTAGCGGAGATTTTCACAAAAAAGTGAAATTTTCAAAAAGTCAGAAATTTTGCAAAAAACGACTAAGTATGAATGACTCATCGGGTGAATTGCTCTGGAACTGAAATCGGATGCGCGCACTGACATGCTCCCCTCTCTGGAAGTCTGAGACATGTGTGAAAATTTTCTAAGTCCAGAAAAAAAAATTTTTTCAACTTTTTTTCAAATTTCCCCCAAGGGATATATATTTTACCCACACATTTGGATCCCTCCTGGGATGCCCTCTAACATACTATAAACTCATTTAGCAGAGATTTTCACAAAAAAGTGACATTTTCAAAAAGTTAAATTTTTTCCAAAAAACGACTAAGTATGAAGGACTCATCGGGTGAAACGCTCTGGAACTGAAATCGGATGCGCTTACAGACATGCTCCCCTCTCTGGAAGTCTGAGACATGTGTGAAAATTTCCTAAGTCCAGAAAAAAAAAATTTTTCAACTTTTTTTCAAATGTCCCCCCAAGGAATATATATTTTACCCACACATTTGGAGCCCTCCTGGGATGCCCTCTAACATACTATAACCTCATATAACATACTATAACCTCATTTAGCGGAGATTTTCACAAAAAAGTGAAATTTTCAAAAAGTCAGAAATTTTGCAAAAAATGACTAAGTATGAAGGACTCATCGGGTGAATCTCTTTGGAACTGAAATCGGATGCGCGCACTGACATGCTCCCCTCTCTGGAAGTCTGAGACATGTGTGAAAATTTTCTAAGTCCAGAAAAAAAAATTTTTTCAACTTTTTTTCAAATTTCCCCCCAAGGGATATATATTTTACCCACACATTTGGAGCCCTCCTGGGATGCCCTCTAACATACTATAACCTCATTTAGCGGAGATTTTCACAAAAAAGTGAAATTTTCAAAAAGTCAGAAATTTTGCAAAAAACGACTAAGTATGAAGGACTCATCGGGTGAATTGCTCTGGAACTGAAATCGGATGCGCGCACTGACATGCTCCCCTCTCTGGAAGTCTGAGACATGTGTGAAAATTTTCTAAGTCCAGAAAAAAAAATTTTTTCAACTTTTTTTCAAATTTCCCCCCAAGGGATATATATTTTACCCACACATTTGGAGCCCTCCTGGGATGCCCTCTAACATACTATAACCTCATTTAGCGGAGATTTTCACAAAAAAGTGAAATTTTCAAAAAGTCAGAAATTTTGCAAAAAACGACTAAGTATGAATGACTCATCGGGTGAATTGCTCTGGAACTGAAATCGGATGCGCGCACTGACATGCTCCCCTCTCTGGAAGTCTGAGACATGTGTGAAAATTTTCTAAGTCCAGAAAAAAAAATTTTTTCAACTTTTTTTCAAATTTCCCCCCAAGGGATATATATTTTACCCACACATTTGGAGCCCTCCTGGGATGCCCTCTAACATACTATAACCTCATTTAGCGGAGATTTTCACAAAAAAGTGAAATTTTCAAAAAGTTAAATTTTTTCCAAAAAACGACTAAGTATGAAGGACTCATCGGGTGAAACGCTCTGGAACTGAAATCGGATGCTCTTACAGACATGCTCCCCTCTCTGGAAGTCTGAGACATGTGTGAAAATTTCCTAAGTCCAGAAAAAAAAAATTTTTCAACTTTTTTTCAAATGTCCCCCCAAGGAATATATATTTTACCCACACATTTGGAGCCCTCCTGGGATGCCCTCTAACATACTATAACCTCATATAACATACTATAACCTCATTTAGCGGAGATTTTCACAAAAAAGTGAAATTTTCAAAAAGTCAGAAATTTTGCAAAAAATGACTAAGTATGAAGGACTCATCGGGTGAATCTCTTTGGAACTGAAATCGGATGCGCGCACTGACATGCTCCCCTCTCTGGAAGTCTGAGACATGTGTGAAAATTTTCTAAGTCCAGAAAAAAAAATTTTTTCAACTTTTTTTCAAATTTCCCCCCAAGGGATATATATTTTACCCACACATTTGGAGCCCTCCTGGGATGCCCTCTAACATACTATAACCTCATTTAGCGGAGATTTTCACAAAAAAGTGAAATTTTCAAAAAGTCAGAAATTTTGCAAAAAACGACTAAGTATGAAGGACTCATCGGGTGAATTGCTCTGGAACTGAAATCGGATGCGCGCACTGACATGCTCCCCTCTCTGGAAGTCTGAGACATGTGTGAAAATTTTCTAAGTCCAGAAAAAAAAATTTTTTCAACTTTTTTTCAAATTTCCCCCCAAGGGATATATATTTTACCCACACATTTGGAGCCCTCCTGGGATGCCCTCTAACATACTATAACCTCATTTAGCGGAGATTTTCACAAAAAAGTGAAATTTTCAAAAAGTTTAATTTTTTCCAAAAACGACTAAGTATGAAGGACTCATCGGGTGAATTGCTCTGGAACTGAAATCGGATGCGCGCACTGACATGCTCCCCTCTCTGGAAGTCTGAGACATGTGTGAAAATTTTCTAAGTCCAGAAAAAAAAATTTTCAACTTTTTTTCAAATTTCCCCCAAGGGATATATATTTTACCCACACATTTGGATCCCTCCTGGGATGTCCTCTAACATACTATAAACTCATTTAGCAGAGATTTTCACAAAAAAGTGACATTTTCAAAAAGTTTAATTTTTTCCAAAAAACGACTAAGTATGAAGGACTCATCGGGTGAAACGCTCTGGAACTGAAATCGGATGCGCTTACAGACATGCTCCCCTCTCTGGAAGTCTGAGACATGTGTGAAAATTTCCTAAGTCCAGAAAAAAAAAATTTTTCAACTTTTTTCAAATGTCCCCCCAAGGAATATATATTTTACCCACACATTTGGAGCCCTCCTGGGATGCCCTCTAACATACTATAACCTCATATAACATACTATAACCTCATTTAGCGGAGATTTTCACAAAAAAGTGAAATTTTCAAAAAGTTAAATTTTTTCCAAAAAACGACTAAGTATGAAGGACTCATCGGGTGAAACGCTCTGGAACTGAAATCGGATGCGCGCACTGACATGCTCCCCTCTCTGGAAGTCTGAGACATGTGTGAAAATTTTCTAAGTCCAGAAAAAAAAATTTTTTCAACTTTTTTTCAAATTTCCCCCCAAGGGATATATATTTTACCCACACATTTGGAGCCCTCCTGGGATGCCCTCTAACATACTATAACCTCATTTAGCGGAGATTTTCACAAAAAAGTGAAATTTTCAAAAAGTTAAATTTTTTCCAAAAAACGACTAAGTATGAAGGACTCATCGGGTGAAACGCTCTGGAACTGAAATCGGATGCGCTTACAGACATGCTCCCCTCTCAGGAAGTCTGAGACATGTGTGAAAATTTTCTAAGTCCAGAAAAAAAATTTTTTTCAACTTTTTTTCAAATTTCCCCCCAAGGTATATATATTTTACCCACACATTTGGAGCCCTCCTGGGATGCCCTCTAACATACTATAACCTCATTTAGCGGAGATTTTCACAAAAAAGTAAATTTTCAAAAAGTCAGAAATTTTGCAAAAAACGACTAAGTATGAAGGACTCATCGGGTGAATTGCTCTGGAACTGAAATCGGATGCGCGCACTGACATGCTCCCCTCTCTGGAAGTCTGAGACATGTGTGAAAATTTTCTAAGTCCAGAAAAAAAAATTTTTTCAACTTTTTTTCAAATTTCCCCCCAAGGGATATATATTTTACCCACACATTTGGAGCCCTCCTGGGATGCCCTCTAACATACTATAACCTCATTTAGCGGAGATTTTCACAAAAAAGTGAAATTTTCAAAAAGTCAGAAATTTTGCAAAAAACGACTAAGTATGAATGACTCATCGGGTGAATTGCTCTGGAACTGAAATCGGATGCGCGCACTGACATGCTCCCCTCTCTGGAAGTCTGAGACATGTGTGAAAATTTTCTAAGTCCAGAAAAAAAAATTTTTTCAACTTTTTTTCAAATTTCCCCCCAAGGGATATATATTTTACCCACACATTTGGAGCCCTCCTGGGATGCCCTCTAACATACTATAACCTCATTTAGCGGAGATTTTCACAAAAAAGTGAAATTTTCAAAAAGTTAAATTTTTTCCAAAAAACGACTAAGTATGAAGGACTCATCGGGTGAAACGCTCTGGAACTGAAATCGGATGCGCTTACAGACATGCTCCCCTCTCTGGAAGTCTGAGACATGTGTGAAAATTTCCTAAGTCCAGAAAAAAAAAATTTTTCAACTTTTTTTCAAATGTCCCCCCAAGGAATATATATTTTACCCACACATTTGGAGCCCTCCTGGGATGCCCTCTAACATACTATAACCTCATATAACATACTATAACCTCATTTAGCGGAGATTTTCACAAAAAAGTGAAATTTTCAAAAAGTTAAATTTTTTCCAAAAAACGACTAAGTATGAAGGACTCATCGGGTGAAACGCTCTGGAACTGAAATCGGATGCGCGCACTGACATGCTCCCCTCTCTGGAAGTCTGAGACATGTGTGAAAATTTTCTAAGTCCAGAAAAAAAAAATTTTTCAACTTTTTTTCAAATTTCCCCCCAAGGGATATATATTTTACCCACACATTTGGAGCCCTCCTGGGATGCCCTCTAACATACTATAACCTCATTTAGCGGAGATTTTCACAAAAAAGTGAAATTTTCAAAAAGTTAAATTTTTTCCAAAAAACGACTAAGTATGAAGGACTCATCGGGTGAAACGCTCTGGAACTGAAATCGGATGCGCTTACAGACATGCTCCCCTCTCAGGAAGTCTGAGACATGTGTGAAAATTTTCTAAGTCCAGAAAAAAAATTTTTTTCAACTTTTTTTCAAATTTCCCCCCAAGGTATATATATTTTACCCACACATTTGGAGCCCTCCTGGGATGCCCTCTAACATACTATAACCTCATTTAGCGGAGATTTTCACAAAAAAGTAAATTTTCAAAAAGTCAGAAATTTTGCAAAAAATGACTAAGTATGAAGGACTCATCGGGTGAATCGCTCTGGAACTGAAATCGGATGAGCGCACTGACATGCTTCCCTCTCTGGAAGTCTGAGACATGTGTAAAAATTTTCTAAGTCCAGAAAAAAAATTTTTTTCAACTTTTTTTCAAATTTCCCCCCAAGGGATATATATTTTACCCACACATTTGGAGCCCTCCTGGGATGCCCTCTAACATACTATAACCTCATATAACATACTATAACCTCATTTAGTGGAGATTTTCACAAAAAAGTGAAATTTTCAAAAAGTCAGAAATTTTGCAAAAAATGACTAAGTATGAAGGACTCATCTTGTGAATCGCTCTGGAACTGAAATCGGATGCGCTTACAGACATGCTCCCCTCTCTGGAAGTCTGAGACATATGTGAAAACTTTCTAAGTCCAGAAAAAAAAAATTTTTCAACTTTTTTTCAAATGTCCCCCCAAGGGATATATATTTTATCCACACATTTGGAGCCCTCCTGGGATGCCCTCTAACATACTATAACCTCATTTAGCGGAGATTTTCACAAAAAAGTGAAATTTTCAAAAAGTCAGAAATTTTGCAAAAAACGACTAAGTATGAAGGACTCATCGGGTGAAACGCTCTGGAACTGAAATCGGATGCACTGACAGACATGCTCCCCTTTCTGGAAGTCTGAGACATGTGTGAAAATTTTCTAAGTCCAGAAAAAAAAAATTTTTCAACTTTTTTTCAAATTTCCCCCCAAGGGATACATATTTTACCCACACATTTGGAGCCCTCCTGCGATGCCCTCTAACATACTATAACCTCATTTAGCGGAGATTTTCACAAAAAAGTGAAATTTTCAAAAAGTTACATTTTTTCCAAAAAACGACTAAGTATGAAGGACTCATCGGGTGAAACGCTCTGGAACTGAAATCGGATGCGCTTACAGACATGCTCACCTCTCTGGAAGTCTGAGACATGTGTGAAAATTTTCTAAGTCCAGAAAAAAAAATTTTTTCAACTTTTTTTCAAATTTCCCCCCAAGGTATATATATTTTACCCACACATTTGGAGCCCTCCTGGGATGCCCTCTAACATACTATAACCTCATTTAGCGGAGATTTTCACAAAAAAGTGAAATTTTCAAAAAGTCAGAAATTTTGCAAAAAATGACTAAGTATGAAGGACTCATCGGGTGAATCGCTCTGGAACTGAAATCGGATGAGCGCACTGACATGCTTCCCTCTCTGGAAGTCTGAGACATGTGTAAAAATTTTCTAAGTCCAGAAAAAAAATTTTTTTCAACTTTTTTTCAAATTTCCCCCCAAGGGATATATATTTTACCCACACATTTGGAGCCCTCCTGGGATGCCCTCTAACATACTATAACCTCATTTAGCGGAGATTTTCACAAAAAAGTGAAATTTTCAAAAAGTTAAATTTTTTCCAAAAAACGACTAAGTATGAAGGACTCATCGGGTGAAACGCTCTGGAACTGAAATTGGATGCGCTTACAGACATGCTCCCCTCTCTGGAAGTCTGAGACATGTGTGGAAATTTTCTAAGTCCAGAAAAAAAAAAAATTTCAACTTTTTTTCAAATGTCCCCCCAAGGGATATATATTTTACCCACACATTTGGAGCCCTCCTGGGATGCCCTCTAACATACTATAACCTCATATAACATACTATAACCTCATTTAGTGGAGATTTTCACAAAAAAGTGAAATTTTCAAAAAGTCAGAAATTTTGCAAAAAATGACTAAGTATGAAGGACTCATCTTGTGAATCGCTCTGGAACTGAAATCGGATGCGCTTACAGACATGCTCCCCTCTCTGGAAGTCTGAGACATATGTGAAAACTTTCTAAGTCCAGAAAAAAAAAATTTTTCAACTTTTTTTCAAATGTCCCCCCAAGGGATATATATTTTATCCACACATTTGGAGCCCTCCTGGGATGCCCTCTAACATACTATAACCTCATTTAGCGGAGATTTTCACAAAAAAGTGAAATTTTCAAAAAGTCAGAAATTTTGCAAAAAACGACTAAGTATGAAGGACTCATCGGGTGAAACGCTCTGGAACTGAAATCGGATGCACTTACAGACATGCTCCCCTTTCTGGAAGTCTGAGACATGTGTGAAAATTTTCTAAGTCCAGAAAAAAAAAAATTTTCAACTTTTTTTCAAATTTCCCCCCAAGGGATACATATTTTACCCACACATTTGGAGCCCTCCTGCGATGCCCTCTAACATACTATAACCTCATTTAGCGGAGATTTTCACAAAAAAGTGAAATTTTCAAAAAGTTACATTTTTTCCAAAAAACGACTAAGTATGAAGGACTCATCGGGTGAAACGCTCTGGAACTGAAATCGGATGCGCTTACAGACATGCTCACCTCTCTGGAAGTCTGAGACATGTGTGAAAATTTTCTAAGTCCAGAAAAAAAAATTTTTTCAACTTTTTTTCAAATTTCCCCCCAAGGTATATATATTTTACCCACACATTTGGAGCCCTCCTGGGATGCCCTCTAACATACTATAACCTCATTTAGCGGAGATTTTCACAAAAAAGTGAAATTTTCAAAAAGTCAGAAATTTTGCAAAAAATGACTAAGTATGAAGGACTCATCGGGTGAATCGCTCTGGAACTGAAATCGGATGAGCGCACTGACATGCTTCCCTCTCTGGAAGTCTGAGACATGTGTAAAAATTTTCTAAGTCCAGAAAAAAAATTTTTTTCAACTTTTTTTCAAATTTCCCCCCAAGGGATATATATTTTACCCACACATTTGGAGCCCTCCTGGGATGCCCTCTAACATACTATAACCTCATTTAGCGGAGATTTTCACAAAAAAGTGAAATTTTCAAAAAGTTAAATTTTTTACAAAAAACGACTAAGTATGAAGGACTCATCGGGTGAAACGCTCTGGAACTGAAATTGGATGCGCTTACAGACATGCTCCCCTCTCTGGAAGTCTGAGACATGTGTGGAAATTTTCTAAGTCCAGAAAAAAAAAAATTTTCAACTTTTTTTCAAATGTCCCCCCAAGGGATATATATTTTACCCACACATTTGGAGCCCTCCTGGGATGCCCTCTAACATACTATAACCTCATATAACATACTATAACCTCATTTAGTGGAGATTTTCACAAAAAAGTGAAATTTTCAAAAAGTCAGAAATTTTGCAAAAAATGACTAAGTATGAAGGACTCATCTTGTGAATCACTCTGGAACTGAAATCGGATGCGCTTACAGACATGCTCCCCTCTCTGGAAGTCTGAGACATATGTGAAAACTTTCTAAGTCCAGAAAAAAAAAATTTTTCAACTTTTTTTCAAATGTCCCCCCAAGGGATATATATTTTATCCACACATTTGGAGCCCTCCTGGGATGCCCTCTAACATACTATAACCTCATTTAGCGGAGATTTTCACAAAAAAGTGAAATTTTCAAAAAGTCAGAAATTTTGCAAAAAACGACTAAGTATGAAGGACTCATCGGGTGAAACGCTCTGGAACTGAAATCGGATGCACTTACAGACATGCTCCCCTTTCTGAAAGTCTGAGACATGTGTGAAAATTTTCTAAGTCCAGAAAAAAAAAATTTTTCAACTTTTTTCAAATTTCCCCCCAAGGGATACATATTTTACCCACACATTTGGAGCCCTCCTGCGATGCCCTCTAACATACTATAACCTCATTTAGCGGAGATTTTCACAAAAAAGTGAAATTTTCAAAAAGTCAGAAATTTTGCAAAAAACGACTAAGTATGAAGGACTCATCGGGTGAATTACTCTGGAACTGAAATCGGATGCGCGCACTGACATGCTCCCCTCTCTGGAAGTCTGAGACATGTGTGAAAATTTTCTAAGTCCAGAAAAAAAAATTTTTTCAACTTTTTTTCAAATTTCCCCTCAAGGGATATATATTTTACCCACACATTTGGAGCCCTCCTGGGATGCCCTCTAACATACTATAACCTCATTTAGCGGAGATTTTCACAAAAAAGTGAAATTTTCAAAAAGTCAGAAATTTTGCAAAAAATGACTAAGTATGAAGGACTCATCGGGTGGATCGCTCTGGAACTGAAATCGGATGCGCGCACTGACATGCTTCCCTCTCTGGAAGTCTGAGACATGTGTGAAAATTTTCTAAGTCCAGAAAAAAAAATTTTTTCAACTTTTTTTCAAATTTCCCCCCAAGGGATATATATTTTACCCACACATTTGGATCCCTCCTGGGATGCCCTCTAACATACTATAACCTCATTTAGCGGAGATTTTCACAAAAAAGTGAAATTTTCAAAAAGTTACATTTTTTCCAAAAAACGACTAAGTATGAAGGACTCATCGGGTGAAACGCTCTGGAACTGAAATCGGATGCGCTTACAGACATGCTCACCTCTCTGGAAGTCTGAGACATGTGTGAAAATTTTCTAAGTCCAGAAAAAAAAATTTTTTCAACTTTTTTTCAAATTTCCCCCCAAGGTATATATATTTTACCCACACATTTGGAGCCCTCCTGGGATGCCCTCTAACATACTATAACCTCATTTAGCGGAGATTTTCACAAAAAAGTGAAATTTTCAAAAAGTCAGAAATTTTGCAAAAAACGACTAAGTATGAAGGACTCATCGGGTGAATTGCTCTGGAACTGAAATCGGATGCGCGCACTGACATGCTCCCCTCTCTGGAAGTCTGAGACATGTGTGAAAATTTTCTAAGTCCAGAAAAAAAAATTTTTTCAACTTTTTTTCAAATTTCCCCCCAAGGGATATATATTTTACCCACACATTTGGAGCCCTCCTGGGATGCCCTCTAACATACTATAACCTCATTTAGCGGAGATTTTCACAAAAAAGTGAAATTTTCAAAAAGTCAGAAATTTTGCAAAAAATGACTAAGTATGAAGGACTCATCGGGTGGATCGCTCTGGAACTGAAATCGGATGCGCGCACTGACATGCTTCCCTCTCTGGAAGTCTGAGACATGTGTAAAAATTTTCTAAGTCCAGAAAAAAAAATTTTTTAAACTTTTTTTCAAATTTCCCCCCAAGGGATATATATTTTACCCACACATTTGGATCCCTCCTGGGATGCCCTCTAACATACTATAAACTCATTTAGCGGAGATTTTCACAAAAAAGTGAAATTTTCAAAAAGTTACATTTTTTCCAAAAAACGACTAAGTATGAAGGACTCATCGGGTGAAACGCTCTGGAACTGAAATCGGATGCGCTTACAGACATGCTCCCCTCTCTGGAAGTCTGAGACATGTGTGAAAATTTTCTAAGTCCAGAAAAAAAATTTTTTTCAACTTTTTTTCAAATTTCCCCCCAAGGTATATATATTTTACCCACACATTTGGAGCCCTCCTGGGATGCCCTCTAACATACTATAACCTCATTTAGCGGAGATTTTCACAAAAAAAGTGAAATTTTCAAAAAGTCAGAAATTTTGCAAAAAATGACTAAGTATGAAGGACTCATCGGGTGAATCTCTTTGGAACTGAAATCGGATGCGCGCACTGACATGCTCCCCTCTCTGGAAGTCTGAGACATGTGTGAAAATTTTCTAAGTCCAGAAAAAAAATTTTTTTCAACTTTTTTTCAAATTTCCCCCCAAGGGATATATATTTTACCCACACATTTGGATCCCTCCTGGGATGCCCTCTAACATACTATAACCTCATTTAGCGGAGATTTTCACAAAAAAGTGAAATTTTCAAAAAGTTAAATTTTTTCCAAAAAACGACTAAGTATGAAGGACTCATCGGGTGAAACGCTCTGGAACTGAAATCGGATGTGCGCACTGACATGCTCCCCTCTCTGGAAGTCTGAGACATGTGTGAAAATTTTCTAAGTCCAGAAAAAAAAATTTTTTCAACTTTTTTTCAAATTTCCCCCCAAGGGATATATATTTTACCCACACATTTGGAGCCCTCCTGGGATGCCCTCTAACATACTATAACCTCATTTAGCGGAGATTTTCACAAAAAAGTGAAATTTTCAAAAAGTCAGAAATTTTGCAAAAAACGACTAAGTATGAAGGACTCATCGGGTGAATTGCTCTGGAACTGAAATCGGATGCGCGCACTGACATGCTCCCCTCTCTGGAAGTCTGAGACATGTGTGAAAATTTTCTAAGTCCAGAAAAAAAATTTTTTTCAACTTTTTTTCAAATTTCCCCCCAAGGGATATATATTTTACCCACACATTTGGAGCCCTCCTGGGATGCCCTCTAACATACTATAACCTCATTTAGCGGAGATTTTCACAAAAAAGTGAAATTTTCAAAAAGTTAAATTTTTTCCAAAAAACGACTAAGTATGAAGCACTCATCGGGTGAAACGCTCTGGAACTGAAATTGGATGCGCTTACAGACATGCTCCCCTCTCTGGAAGTCTGAGACATGTGTGGAAATTTTCTAAGTCCAGAAAAAAAAAATTTTTCAACTTTTTTTCAAATGTCCCCCCAAGGGATATATATTTTACCCACACATTTGGAGCCCTCCTGGGATGCCCTCTAACATACTATAACCTCATATAACATACTATAACCTCATTTAGTGGAGATTTTCACAAAAAAGTGAAATTTTCAAAAAGTCAGAAATTTTGCAAAAAATCACTAAGTATGAAGGACTCATCTTGTGAATCACTCTGGAACTGAAATCGGATGCGCTTACAGACATGCTCCCCTCTCTGGAAGTCTGAGACATATGTGAAAACTTTCTAAGTCCAGAAAAAAAAAATTTTTCAACTTTTTTTCAAATGTCCCCCCAAGGGATATATATTTTATCCACACATTTGGAGCCCTCCTGGGATGCCCTCTAACATACTATAACCTCATTTAGCGGAGATTTTCACAAAAAAGTGAAATTTTCAAAAAGTCAGAAATTTTGCAAAAAACGACTAAGTATGAAGGACTCATCGGGTGAAACGCTCTGGAACTGAAATCGGATGCACTTACAGACATGCTCCCCTTTCTGGAAGTCTGAGACATGTGTGAAAATTTTCTAAGTCCAGAAAAAAAAAAAATTTCAACTTTTTTTCAAATTTCCCCCCAAGGGATACATATTTTACCCACACATTTGGAGCCCTCCTGCGATGCCCTCTAACATACTATAACCTCATTTAGCGGAGATTTTCACAAAAAAGTGAAATTTTCAAAAAGTTAAATTTTTTCCAAAAAACGACTAAGTATGAAGGACTCATCGGGTGAAACGCTCTGGAACTGAAATCGGATGTGCGCACTGACATGCTCCCCTCTCTGGAAGTCTGAGACATGTGTGAAAATTTTCTAAGTCCAGAAAAAAAAATTTTTTCAACTTTTTTTCAAATTTCCCCCCAAGGGATATATATTTTACCCACACATTTGGAGCCCTCCTGGGATGCCCTCTAACATACTATAACCTCATTTAGCGGAGATTTTCACAAAAAAGTGAAATTTTCAAAAAGTCAGAAATTTTGCAAAAAACGACTAAGTATGAAGGACTCATCGGGTGAATTGCTCTGGAACTGAAATCGGATGCGCGCACTGACATGCTCCCCTCTCTGGAAGTCTGAGACATGTGTGAAAATTTTCTAAGTCCAGAAAAAAAATTTTTTTCAACTTTTTTTCAAATTTCCCCCCAAGGGATATATATTTTACCCACACATTTGGAGCCCTCCTGGGATGCCCTCTAACATACTATAACCTCATTTAGCGGAGATTTTCACAAAAAAGTGAAATTTTCAAAAAGTTAAATTTTTTCCAAAAAACGACTAAGTATGAAGGACTCATCGGGTGAAACGCTCTGGAACTGAAATTGGATGCGCTTACAGACATGCTCCCCTCTCTGGAAGTCTGAGACATGTGTGGAAATTTTCTAAGTCCAGAAAAAAAAAATTTTTCAACTTTTTTTCAAATGTCCCCCCAAGGGATATATATTTTACCCACACATTTGGAGCCCTCCTGGGATGCCCTCTAACATACTATAACCTCATATAACATACTATAACCTCATTTAGTGGAGATTTTCACAAAAAAGTGAAATTTTCAAAAAGTCAGAAATTTTGCAAAAAATGACTAAGTATGAAGGACTCATCTTGTGAATCACTCTGGAACTGAAATCGGATGCGCTTACAGACATGCTCCCCTCTCTGGAAGTCTGAGACATATGTGAAAACTTTCTAAGTCCAGAAAAAAAAAATTTTTCAACTTTTTTTCAAATGTCCCCCCAAGGGATATATATTTTATCCACACATTTGGAGCCCTCCTGGGATGCCCTCTAACATACTATAACCTCTTTTAGCGGAGATTTTCACAAAAAAGTGAAATTTTCAAAAAGTCAGAAATTTTGCAAAAAACGACTAAGTATGAAGGACTCATCGGGTGAAACGCTCTGGAACTGAAATCGGATGCACTTACAGACATGCTCCCCTTTCTGGAAGTCTGAGACATGTGTGAAAATTTTCTAAGTCCAGAAAAAAAAAAAATTTCAACTTTTTTTCAAATTTCCCCCCAAGGGATACATATTTTACCCACACATTTGGAGCCCTCCTGCGATGCCCTCTAACATACTATAACCTCATTTAGCGGAGATTTTCACAAAAAAGTGAAATTTTCAAAAAGTTAAATTTTTTCCAAAAAACGACTAAGTATGAAGGACTCATCGGGTGAAACGCTCTGGAACTGAAATCGGATGTGCGCACTGACATGCTCCCCTCTCTGGAAGTCTGAGACATGTGTGAAAATTTTCTAAGTCCAGAAAAAAAAATTTTTTCAACTTTTTTTCAAATTTCCCCCCAAGGGATATATATTTTACCCACACATTTGGAGCCCTCCTGGGATGCCCTCTAACATACTATAACCTCATTTAGCGGAGATTTTCACAAAAAAGTGAAATTTTCAACAAGTCAGAAATTTTGCAAAAAACGACTAAGTATGAAGGACTCATCGGGTGAATTGCTCTGGAACTGAAATCGGATGCGCGCACTGACATGCTCCCCTCTCTGGAAGTCTGAGACATGTGTGAAAATTTTCTAAGTCCAGAAAAAAAAATTTTTTCAACTTTTTTTCAAATTTCCCCCCAAGGATTATATATTTTACCCACACATTGGGAGCCCTCCTGGGATGCCCTCTAACATACTATAACCTCATTTAGCGGAGATTTTCACAAAAAAGTGAAATTTTCAAAAAGTTAAATTTTTTCCAAAAAACGACTAAGTATGAAGGACTCATCGGGTGAAACGCTCTGGAACTGAAATCGGATGCGCTTACAGACATGCTCCCCTCTCTGGAAGTCTGAGACATGTGTGGAAATTTTCTAAGTCCAGAAAAAAAAAAATTTTCAACTTTTTTTCAAATGTCCTCCCAAGGGATATATATTTTACCCACACATTTGGAGCCCTCCTGGGATGCCCTCTAACATACTATAACCTCATTTAGCGGAGATTTTCACAAAAAAGTGAAATTTTCAAAAAGTCAGAAATTTTGCAAAAAACGACTAAGTATGAAGGACTCATCGGGTGAAACGCTCTGGAACTGAAATCGGATGCGCTTACAGACATGCTCCCCTCTCTGGAAGTCTGAGACATGTGTGAAAATTTTCTAAGTCCAGAAAAAAAAAATTTTTCAACTTTTTTTCAAATTTCCCCCCAAGGTATATATATTTTACCCACACATTTGGAGCCCTCCTGGGATGCCCTCTAACATACTATAACCTCATTTAGCGGAGATTTTCACAAAAAAAGTGAAATTTTCAAAAAGTCAGAAATTTTGCAAAAAATGACTAAGTATGAAGGACTCATCGGGTGAATCTCTTTGGAACTGAAATCGGATGCGCGCACTGACATGCTCCCCTCTCTGGAAGTCTGAGACATGTGTGAAAATTTTCTAAGTCCAGAAAAAAAAATTTTTTCAACTTTTTTTCAAATTTCCCCCCAAGGGATATATATTTTACCCACACATTTGGATCCCTCCTGGGATGCCCTCTAACATACTATAACCTCATTTAGCGGAGATTTTCACAAAAAAGTGAAATTTTCAAAAAGTTAAATTTTTTCCAAAAAACGACTAAGTATGAAGGACTCATCGGGTGAAACGCTCTGGAACTGAAATCGGATGTGCGCACTGACATGCTCCCCTCTCTGGAAGTCTGAGACATGTGTGAAAATTTTCTAAGTCCAGAAAAAAAAATTTTTTCAACTTTTTTTCAAATTTCCCCCCAAGGGATATATATTTTACCCACACATTTGGAGCCCTCCTGGGATGCCCTCTAACATACTATAACCTCATTTAGCGGAGATTTTCACAAAAAAGTGAAATTTTCAAAAAGTTAAATTTTTTCCAAAAAACGACTAAGTATGAAGGACTCATCGGGTGAAACGCTCTGGAACTGAAATCGGATGCGCTTACAGACATGCTCCCCTCTCTGGAAGTCTGAGACATGTGTGGAAATTTTCTAAGTCCAGAAAAAAAAAATTTTTCAACTTTTTTTCAAATGTCCTCCCAAGGGATATATATTTTACCCACACATTTGGAGCCCTCCTGGGATGCCCGCTAACATACTATAACCTCATATAACATACTATAACCTCATTTAGTGGAGATTTTCACAAAAAAGTGAAATTTTCAAAAAGTCAGAAATTTTGCAAAAAATGACTAAGTATGAAGGACTCATCTTGTGAATCGCTCTGAAACTGAAATCGGATGCGCTTACAGACATGCTCCCCTCTCTGGAAGTCTGAGACATATGTGAAAACTTCCTAAGTCCAGAAAAAAAATTTTTTCAACTTTTTTTCAAATGTCCCCCCAAGGGATATATATTTTATCCACACATTTGGAGCCCTCCTGGGATGCCCTCTAACATACTATAACCTCATTTAGCGGAGATTTTCACAAAAAAGTGAAATTTTCAAAAAGTCAGAAATTTTGCAAAAAACGACTAAGTATGAAGGACTCATCGGGTGAAATGCTCTGGAACTGAAATCGGATGCGCTTACAGACATGCTCCCCTCTCTGGAAGTCTGAGACATGTGTGAAAATTTTCTAAGTCCAGAAAAAAATTTTTTTTCAACTTTTTTTCAAATTTCCCCCCAAGGTATATATATTTTATCCACACATTTGGAGCCCTCCTGGGATGCCCTCTAACATACTATAACCTCATTTAGCAGAGATTTTCACAAAAAAAGTGAAATTTTCAAAAAGTCAGAAATTTTGCAAAAAATGACTAAGTATGAAGGACTCATCGGGTGAATCTCTTTGGAACTGAAATCGGATGCGCGCACTGACATGCTCCCCTCTCTGGAAGTCTGAGACATGTGTGAAAATTTTCTAAGTCCAGAAAAAAAAATTTTTTCAACTTTTTTTCAAATTTCCCCCCAAGGGATATATATTTTACCCACACATTTGGATCCCTCCTGGGATGCCCTCTAACATACTATAACCTCATTTAGCGGAGATTTTCACAAAAAAGTGAAATTTTCAAAAAGTTAAATTTTTTCCAAAAAACGACTAAGTATGAAGGACTCATCGGGTGAAACGCTCTGGAACTGAAATCGGATGCGCTTACAGACATGTTCCCTCTCTGGAAGTCTGAGACATGTGTGAAAATTTTCTAAGTCCAGAAAAAAAAATTTTTCAACTTTTTTCAAATTTCCCCCCAAGGGATACATATTTTACCCACACATTTGGAGCCCTCCTGCGATGCCCTCTAACATACTATAACCTCATTTAGCGGAGATTTTCACAAAAAAGTGAAATTTTCAAAAAGTTACATTTTTTCCAAAAAACGACTAAGTATGAAGGACTCATCGGGTGAATCTCTTTGGAACTGAAATCGGATGCGCGCACTGACATGCTCCCCTCTCTGGAAGTCTGAGACATGTGTGAAAATTTTCGAAGTCCAGAAAAAAAAATTTTTTCAACTTTTTTTCAAATTTCCCCCCAAGGGATATATATTTTACCCACACATTTGGAGCCCTCCTGGGATGCCCTCTAACATACTATAACCTCATTTAGCGGAGATTTTCACAAAAAAGTGAAATTTTCAAAAAGTTAAATTTTTTCCAAAAAACGACTAAGTATGAAGGACTCATCGGGTGAAACGCTCTGGAACTGAAATCGGATGCGCTTACAGACATGCTCCCCTCTCTGGAAGTCTGAGACATGTGTGGAAATTTTCTAAGTCCAGAAAAAAAAAATTTTTCAACTTTTTTTCAAATGTCCCCCCAAGGGATATATATTTTACCCACACATTTGGAGCCCTCCTGGGATGCCCTCTAACATACTATAACCTCATTTAGCGGAGAATTTCACAAAAAAGTGAAATTTTCAAAAAGTCAGAAATTTTGCAAAAAACGACTAAGTATGAAGGACTCATCGGGTGAATCTCTTTGGAACTGAAATCGTATGCGCGCATTGACATGCTTCCCTCTCTGGAAGTCTGAGACATGTGTGAAAATTTTCTAAGTCCAGAAAAAAAAAATTTTCAACTTTTTTTCAAATTTCCCCCCAAGGTATATATATTTTACCCACACATTTGGAGCCCACCTGGGATGCCCTCTAACATACTATAACCTCATTTAGCAGAGATTTTCACAAAAAAGTGAAATTTTCAAAAATTCCGAAATTTTGCAAAAAACGACTAAATATGAAGGACTCATCTGGTGAAACGCTCTGGAACTGAAATCGGATGCGCTTACAGACATGCTCCCCTCTCTGGAAGTCTGAGACATGTGTGAAAATTTTCTAAGTCCAGAAAAAAAAATTTTTCAACTTTTTTTCAAATTTCCCCCCAAGGGATACATATTTTACCCACACATTTGGAGCCCTCCTGTGAT
This sequence comes from Phyllobates terribilis, assembly GCF_046119375.1. NCBI lineage: Eukaryota > Metazoa > Chordata > Amphibia > Anura > Dendrobatidae > Phyllobates > Phyllobates terribilis. The sequence continues at coordinate 55,999 of NW_027364489.1, read as the reverse complement.
GCCCTCTAACATACTATAACCTCATTTAGCGGAGATTTTCACAAAAAAAGTGAAATTTTCAAAATGTCAGAAATTTTGCAAAAAACGACTAAGTATGAAGGACTCATCGGGTGAAACGCTCTGGAACTGAAATCGGATGCACTTACAGACATGCTCCTCTCTCTGGAAGTCTGAGACATGTGTGAAAATTTTCTAAGTCCAGAAAAAAAAAATTTTTCAACTTTTTTTCAAATGTCCCCCCAAGGGATATATATTTTACCCACACATTTGGAGCCCTCCTGGGATGCCCTCTAACATACTATAACCTCATTTAGTGGAAATTTTCACAAAAAAGTGAAATTTTCAAAAAGTCAGAAATTTTGCAAAAAATGACTAAGTATGAAGGACTCATCGGGTGAATCTCTTTGGAACTGAAATCGTATGCGCGCACTGACATGCTCCCCTCTCTGGAAGTCTGAGACATGTGTGAAAATTTTCTAAGTCCAGAAAAAAAAAATTTTCAACTTTTTTTCAAATTTCCCCCCAAGGTATATATATATATTTTACCCACACATTTGGAGCCCTCCTGGGATGCCCTCTAACATACTATAACCTCATTTAGCGGAGATTTTCACAAAAAAGTGAAATTTTCAAAAATTCAGAAATTTTGCAAAAAACGACTAAATATGAAAGACTCATCGGGTGAAACGCTCTGGAACTGAAATCGGATGCGCTTACAGACATGCTCCCCTCTCTGGAAGTCTGAGACATGTGTGAAAATTTTCTAAGTCCAGAAAAAAAAAATTTTCAACTTTTTTTCAAATTTCCCCCCAAGGGATACATATTTTACCCACACATTTGGAGCCCTCCTGTGATGCCCTCTAACATACTATAACCTCATTTAGCGGAGATTTTCACAAAAAAGTGAAATTTTCAAAAAGTCAGAAATTTTGCAAAAAACGACTAAGTATGAAGGACTCATCGGGTGAATTGCTCTGGAACTGAAATCGGATGCGCGCACTGACATGCTCCCCTCTCTGGAAGTCTGAGACATGTGTGAAAATTTTCTAAGTCCAGAAAAAAAAAATTTTTCAACTTTTTTTCAAATTTCCCCCCAAGGGATATATATTTTACCCACACATTTGGAGCCCTCCTGGTATGCCCTCTAACATACTATAACCTCATTTAGCGGAGATTTTCACAAAAAAGTGAAATTTTCAAAAAGTTACATTTTTTCCAAAAAACGACTAAGTATGAAGGACTCATCGGGTGAAACACTCTGGAACTGAAATCGGATGCACTTACAGACATGCTCCCCTCTCTGGAAGTCTGAGACATGTGTGAAAATTTTCTAAGTCCAGAAAAAAAAAATTTTTCAACTTTTTTTCAAATGTCCCCCCAAGGAATATATATTTTACCCCCACATTTGGAGCCCTCCTGGGATGCCCTCTAACATACTATAACCTCATTTAGCGGAGATTTTCACAAAAAAGTGAAATTTTCAAAAAGTCAGAAATTTTGCAAAAAACGACTAAGTATGAAGGACTCACCTTGTGAATCGCTCTGGAACTGAAATCGGATGCGCTTACAGACATGCTCCCCTCTCTGGAAGTCTGAGACATGTGTGAAATTTTCTAAGTCCAGAAAAAAAAAATTTTTAAACTTTTTTTCAAATGTCCCCCAAGGGATATATATTTTACCCCCACATTTGGAGCCCTCCTGGGATGCCCTCTAACATACTATAACCTCATTTAGCGGAGATTTTCACAAAAAGTGAAATTTTCAAAAAGTCAGAAATTTTGCAAAAAATGACTAAGTATGAAGGGCTCACCTTGTGAATCGCTCTGGAACTGAAATCGGATGCGCGCACTGACATGCTCCCCTCTCTGGAAGTCTGAGACATGTGTGAAAATTTTCTAAGTCCATAAAAAAAAATTTTTTTCTACTTTTTTTTCAAATTTCCCTTCAAGGGATATATATTTTACCCAAACATTTGGATCCCTCCTGGGATGCCCTCTAACATACTATAAACTCATTTAGCAGAGATTTTCACAAAAAAGTGAAATTTTCAAAAATTTTAATTTTTTACAAAAAACGACTAAGTATGAAGGACTCATCGGGTGAAACGCTCTGGAACTGAAATCGGATGCGCTTACAGACATGCTCCCCTCTCTGGAAGTCTGAGACATGTGTGAAAATTTTCTAAGTCCAGAAAAAAAAAATTTTTCAACTTTTTTTCAAATGTCCCCCCAAGGAATATATATTTTACCCACACATTTGGAGCCCTCCTGGGATGCCCATTAACGTACTATATCATCATTTAGTGGAGATTTTCACAAAAAAGTGAAATTTTCAAAAAGTCAGAATTTTTGCAAAAAATGACTAAGTATGAAGGACTCATCGGGTGAATCGCTCTGGAACTGAAATCGGATGCGCTTACAGACATGCTCCCCTCTCTGGAAGTCTGAGACATGTGTGAAAATTTTCTAAGTCCAGAAAAAAAAATTTTTTCAACTTTTTTTCAAATTTCCCCCCAAGGTATATATATTTTACCCACACATTTGGAGCCCTCCTGGGATGCCCTCTAACATACTATAACCTCATTTAGCGGAGATTTTCACAAAAAAGTGAAATTTTCAAAAAGTTAAATTTTTTCCAAAAAACGACTAAGTATGAAGGACTCATCAGGTGAAACGCTCTGGAACTGAAATCGGATGCGCTTACAGACATGCTCCCCTCTCTGGAAGTCTGAGACATGTGTGAAAATTTTCTAAGTCCAGAAAAAAAAAATTTTCAACTTTTTTTCAAATTTCCCCCAAGGTATATATATTTTACCCACACATTTGGAGCCCTCCTGGGATGCCCATTAACGTACTATATCATCATTTAGTGGAGATTTTCACAAAAAAAGTGAAATTTTCAAAAAGTCAGAAATTTTGCAAAAAATGACTAAGTATGAAGGACTCATCGGGTGAATCGCTCTGGAACTGAAATCGGATGCGCGCACTGACATGCTCCCCTCTCTGGAAGTCTGAGACATGTGTGAAAATTTTCTAAGTCCAGAAAAAAAAAATTTTTTCAACTTTTTTTCAAATTTCCCTTCAAGGGATATATATTTTACCCACACATTTGGATCCCTCCTGGGATGCCCTCTAACATACTATAAACTCATTTAGCGGAGATTTTCACAAAAAAGTGAAATTTTCAAAAATTTAAATTTTTTACAAAAAACGACTAAGTATGAAGGACTCACCTTGTGAATCGCTCTGGAACTGAAATCGGATGCGCTTACAGACATGCTCCCCTCTCTGGAAGTCTGAGACATGTGTGAAATTTTCTAAGTCCAGAAAAAAAATTTTTTTAAACTTTTTTTCAAATGTCCCCCAAGGGATATATATTTTACCCCCACATTTGGAGCCCTCCTGGGATGCCCTCTAACATACTATAACCTCATTTAGCGGAGATTTTCACAAAAAGTGAAATTTTCAAAAAGTCAGAAATTTTGCAAAAAACGACTAAGTATGAAGGACTCATCAGGTGAAACGCTCTGGAACTGAAATCGGATGCACTTACAGACATGCTCCCTTCTCTGGAAGTCTGAGACATGTGTGAAAATTTTCTAAGTCCAGAAAAAAAATTTTTTCAACTTTTTTCAAATTTCCCCCCAAGGGATATATATTTTACCCACACATTTGGAGCCCTCCTGGGATGCCCTCTAACATACTATAACCTCATTTAGCGGAGATTTTCACAAAAAAGTGAAATTTTCAATAAGACAGAAATTTTGCAAAAAACGACTAAGTATGAAGGACTCATCGGGTGAAACGCTCTGGAACTGAAATCGGATGCGCTTACAGACATGCTCCCCTCTCTGGAAGTCTGAGACATGTGTGAAAATTTTCTAAGTCCAGAAAAAAAAATTTTTTCAACTTTTTTTCAAATTTCCCCCAAGGTATATATAGTTTACCCACACATTTGGAGCCCTCCTGGGATGCCCTCTAACATACTATAACCTCATTTAGCGGAGATTTTCACAAAAAAGTGAAATTTTCAAAAAGTCAGAAATTTTGCAAAAAATGACTAAGTATGAAGGGCTCACCTTGTGAATCGCTCTGGAACTGAAATCGGATGCGCGCACTGACATGCTCCCCTCTCTGGAAGTCTGAGACATCTGTGAAAATTTTCTAAGTCCATAAAAAAAATTTTTTTTCAACTTTTTTTTCAAATTTCCCTTCAAGGGATATATATTTTACCCAAACATTTGAATCCCTCCTGGGATGCCCTCTAACATACTATAAACTCATTTAGCAGAGATTTTCACAAAAAAGTGAAATTTTCAAAAATTTTAATTTTTTACAAAAAACGACTAAGTATGAAGGACTCATCGGGTGAAACGCTCTGGAACTGAAATCGGATGCGCTTACAGACATGCTCCCCTCTCTGGAAGTCTGAGACATGTGTGAAAATTTTCTAAGTCCAGAAAAAAAAAATTTTTCAACTTTTTTTCAAATGTCCCCCCAAGGAATATATATTTTACCCACACATTTGGAGCCCTCCTGGGATGCCCATTAACGTACTATATCATCATTTAGTGGAGATTTTCACAAAAAAGTGAAATTTTCAAAAAGTCAGAATTTTTGCAAAAAATGACTAAGTATGAAGGACTCATCGGGTGAATCGCTCTGGAACTGAAATCGGATGCGCTTACAGACATGCTCCCCTCTCTGGAAGTCTGAGACATGTGTGAAAATTTTCTAAGTCCAGAAAAAAAAATTTTTTCAACTTTTTTTCAAATTTCCCCCCAAGGTATATATATTTTACCCACACATTTGGAGCCCTCCTGAGATGCCCTCTAACATACTATAACCTCATTTAGCGGAGATTTTCACAAAAAAGTGAAATTTTCAAAAATTTTAATTTTTTACAAAAAACGACTAAGTATGAAGGACTCATCGGGTGAAGCGCTCTGGAACTGAAATCGGATGCGCTTACAGACATGCTCCCCTCTCTGGAAGTCTGAGACATGTTTGAAAATTTTCTAAGTCCAGAAAAAAAAAATTTTTCAACATTTTTTCAAATGTCCCCCCAAGGAATATATATTTTACCCACACATTTGGAGCCCTCCTGGGATTCCCTTTAACATACTATATCCTCATTTAGTGGAGATTTTCACAAAAAAGTGAAATTTTCAAAAAGTCAGAAATTTTGCAAAAAACGACTAAGTATGAAGGACTCATCGGGTGAAACGCTCTGGAACTGAAATCGGATGCCCGCACTGACATGCTCCCCTCTCTGGAAGTCTGAGACATGTGTGAAAATTTTCTAAGTCCAGAAAAAAAAATTTTTTCAACTTTTTTTCAAATTTCCCCCCAAGGTATATATATTTTACCCACACATTTGGAGCCCTCCTGGGATGCCCTCTAACATACTATAACCTCATTTAGCGGAGATTTTCACAAAAAAGTGAAATTTTCAAAAAGTCAGAAATTTTGCAAAAAATGACTAAGTATGAAGGACTCATCGGGTGAATCGCTCTGGAACTGAAATCGGATGCGCGCACTGACATGCTCCCCTCTCTGGAAGTCTGAGACATGTGTGAAAATTTTCTAAGTCCAGAAAAAAAAAATTTTTCAACTTTTTTTTAAATTTCCCCCCAAGGTATATATATTTTACCCACACATTTGGAGCCCTCCTGGGATGCCCTCTAACATACTATAACCTCATTTAGCGGAGATTTTCACAAAAAAGTGAAATTTTCAAAAAGTCAGAAATTTTGCAAAAAACGACTAAGTATGAAGGACTCATCGGGTGAAACGCTCTGGAACTGAAATCGGATGCGCTTACAGACATGCTCCCCTCTCTGGAAGTCTGAGACATGTGTGAAAATTTTCTAAGTCCAGAAAAAAAATTTTTTTTCAACTTTTTTTTCAAATTTCCCTTCAAGGGATATATATTTTACCCACACATTTGGATCCCTCCTGGGATGCCCTCTAACATACTATAAACTCATTTAGCGGAGATTTTCACAAAAAAGTGAAATTTTCAAAAATTTTAATTTTTTACAAAAAACGACTAAGTATGAAGGACTCATCGGGTGAAACGCTCTGGAACTGAAATCGGATGCGCTTACAGACATGCTCCCCTCTCTGGCAGTCTGAGACATGTGTGAAAATTTTCTAAGTCCAGAAAAAAAAATTTTTCAACTTTTTTTCAAATTTCCCCCCAAGGGATATATATTTTACCCACACATTTGGAGCCCTCCTGCGATGCCCTCTAACATACTATAACCTCATTTAGCGGAGATTTTCACAAAAAAGTGAAATTTTCAAAAAGTCAGAAATTTTGCAAAAAACGACTAAGTATGAAGGACTCATCGGGTGAAACGCTCTGGAACTGAAATCGGATGCGCTTACAGACATGCTCCCCTCTCTGGAAGTCTGAGACATGTGTGAAAATTTTCTAAGTCCAGAAAAAAAAATTTTTTTCAACTTTTTTTCAAATTTCCCCCCAAGGGATATATATTTTACCCACACATTTGGAGCCCTCCTGCGATACTCTCTAACATACTATAACCTCATTTAGCGGAGATTTTCACAAAAAAGTGAAATTTTCAAAAAGTCAGAAATTTTGCAAAAAACGACTAAGTATGAAGGACTCATCGGGTGAATTGCTCTGGAACTGAAATCGGATGCCCGCACTGACATGCTCCCCTCTCTGGAAGTCTGAGACATGTGTGAAAATTTTCTAAGTCCAGAAAAAGAAATTTTCAACTTTTTTTCAAATTTCCCCCCAAGGGATATATATTTTACCCACACATTTGGAGCCCTCCTGCGATGCCCTCTAACATACTATAACCTCATTTAGCGGAGATTTTCACAGAAAAGTGAAATTTTCAAAAAAGTGAAAATTTTTCCAAAAAACAACTAAGTATGAAGGACTCATCGGGTGAAACGCTCTGGAACTGAAATCGGATGCCCGCACTGACATGCTCCCCTCTCTGGAAGTCTGAGACATGTGTAAAAATGTTCTAAGTCCAGAAAAAAAAATTTTTTCAACTTTTTTTCAAATTTCCCCACAAGGGATATATATTTTACCCACACATTTGGAGCCCACCTGGGATGCTCCTAACATACTATAACCTCCTTTAGCGGAGATTTTCACAAAAAAGTGAAATTTTCAAAAAAGTGAAAATTTTTCCAAAAAACGACTAAGTATGAAGGACTCATCGGGTGAAACGCTCTGGAACTGAAATCGGATGCGGTTACAGACATGCTCCCCTCTCTGGAAGTCTGAGACATGTGTGAAAATTTTCTAAGTCCAGAAAAAATAAATTTTTCAACTTTTTTTCAAATTTCCCCACAAGGGATATATATTTTACCCACACATTTGGAGCCCTCCTGGGATGCCCTCTAACATACTATAACCTCATTTAGCGGAGATTTTCACAAAAAAGTGAAATTTTCAAAAAGTGGAAATTTTTCCAAAAAACGACTAAGTATGAAGGACTCATCGGGTGCATCGCTCTGGAACTGAAATCGGATGCGTGCACTGACATGCTCCCCTCTCTGAAAGTCTGAGACATGTGTGAAAATTTTCTAAGTCCAGAAAAAAAAAAATTTTTCAACTTTTTTTCAAATTTCTCCCCAAGGGATATATATTTTACCCACACATTTGGAGCCCTCCTGGGATGCCCTCTAACATACTATAACCTCATTTAGCGGAGATTTTCACAGAAAAGTGAAATTTTCAAAAAGTCACAAATTTTGCAAAAAACGACTAAGTATGAAGGAATCATAGGGTGAAACGCTCTGGAACTGAAATCGGATGCGCTTACAGACATGCTCCCCTCTCTGGAAGTCTGAGACATGTGTAAAAATGTTCTAAGTCCAGAAAAAAAAAAATTCAACTTTTTTTCAAATTTCCCCCCAAGGGATATATATTTTACCCACACATTTGGAGCCCTCCTGGGATGCTCCTAACATACTATAACCTCATTTAGCGGAGATTTTCACAAAAAAGTGAAATTTTCAAAAAGTGAGAAATTTTGCAAAAAACGACTAAGTATGACGGAATCATCGGGTGAAACGCTCTGGAACTGAAATCAGATGCGCTTACAGACATGCTCCCCTCTCTGGAAGTCTGAGACGTGTGAAAATTTTCTTAGTCCAGAAAAGAAAAATTTTTCAACTTTTTTTCAAATTTCCCCACAAGGGATATATATTTTACCCACACATTTGGAGCCCTCCTGGGATGCCCTCTAACATACTATAACCTCATTTAGCGGAGATTTTCACAAAAAAGTGAAATTTTCAAAAAGTCAAAAATTTTGGCAAAAAACGACTAAGTATGAAGGACTCATTGGGGGAAACGCTCTGGAACTGAAATCGGATCCACTTACAGACATGCTCCCCTCTCTGGAAGTCTGACACATGTGTGAAAATTTTCTAAGTCCAGAAAAAAAAAAATTTTTCAACTTTTTTTCAAATTTCTCCCCAAGGGATATATATTTTACCCACACATTTGGAGCCCTCCTGGGATGCACTCTAACATACTATAACCTCATTTAGCGGAGATTTTCACAGAAAAGTGAAATTTTCAAAAAGTCAGAAATTTTGCAAAAAACGACTAAGTATGAAGGAATCATAGGGTGAAACGCTCTGGAACTGAAATCGGATGCACTTACAGACATGCTCCCCTCTCTGGAAGTCTGACACATGTGTGAAAATTTTCTAAGTCCAGAAAAAAAATTTTTTTCAACTTTTTTTCAAATTTCTCCCCAAGGGATATATATTTTACCCACACATTTGGAGCCCTCCTGGGATGCTCCTAACATACTAGAACCTCCTTTAGCGGAGATTTTCCCAAAAAACTGAAATTTTCAAAAAAGTGAAAATTTTTCCAAAAACGACTAAGTATGAAGGACTCATCGGGTGAAACGCTCTGGAACTGAAATCGGATGCGGTTACAGACATGCTCCCCTCTCTGGAAGTCTGAGACATGTGTAAAAATGTTCTAAGTCCAGAAAAAAAAAAATTCAACTTTTTTTCAAATTTCCCCCCAAGGGATATATATTTTACCCACACATTTGGAGCCCTCCTGGGATGCTCCTAACATACTATAACCTCCTTTAGCGGAGATTTTCACAAAAAAGTGAAATTTTCAAAAAAGTGAAATTTTTTCCATAAAACGACTAAGTATGAAGGAATCATCGGGTGAAACGCTCTGGAACTGAAATCAGATGCGCTTACAGACATGCTCCCCTCTCTGGAAGTCTGAGACGTGTGAAAATTTTCTTAGTCCAGAAAATAAAAATTTTTCAACTTTTTTTCAAATTTCCCCACAAGGGATATATATTTTACCCACACATTTGGAGCCCTCCTGGGATGCCCTCTAACATACTATAACCTCATTTAGCGGAGATTTTCACAAAAAAGTGAAATTTTCAAAAAGTCAAAAATTTTTGCAAAAAACGACTAAGTATGAAGGAATCATAGGGTGAAACGCTCTGGAACTGAAATCGGATGCACTTACAGACATGCTCCCCTCTCTGGAAGTCTGACACATGTGTGAAAATTTTCTAAGTCCAGAAAAAAAAATTTTTTCAACTTTTTTTCAAATTTCTCCCCAAGGGATATATATTTTACCCACACATTTGGAGCCCTCCTGGGATGCTCCTAACATACTATAACCTCATTTAGCAGAGATTTTCACAGAAAAGTGAAATTTTCAAAAAAGTGAAAATTTTTCCAAAAAGCGACTAAGTATGAAGGACTCATCGGGTGAAACGCTCTGGAACTGAAATCGGATGCGGTTACAGACATGCTCCCCTCTCTGGAAGTCTGAGACATGTGTGAAAATTTTCTAAGTCCAGAAAAAATAAATTTTTCAACTTTTTTTCAAATTTCCCCACAAGGGATATATATTTTACCCACACATTTGGAGCCCTCCTGGGATGCCCTCTAACATACTATAACCTCATTTAGCTGAGATTTTCACAAAAAAGTGAAATTTTCAAAAAGTCAGAAATTTTGCAAAAAACGACTAAGTATGAAGGAATCATCGGGTGAAACACTCTGGAACTGAAATCGGATGCGCTTACAGACATTCTCCCCTCTCTGGAAGTCTGAGACATGTGTAAAAATGTTCTAAGTCCAGAAAAAAAAAAATTTCAACTTTTTTTCAAATTTCCCCCCAAGGGATATATATTTTACCCACACATTTGGAGCCCTCCTGGGATGCCAGCTAACATACTATAACCTCCTTTAGCGGAGATTTTCACAAAAAAGTGAAATTTTCAAAAAAGTGAAAATTTTTCCAAAAAACGACTAAGTATGAAGGACTCATCGGGTGAAACGCTCTGGAACTGAAATCGGATGCGGTTACAGACATGCTCCCCTCTCTGGAAGTCTGAGACATGTGTGAAAATTTTCTAAGTCCAGAAAAAATAAATTTTTCAACTTTTTTTCAAATTTCCCCACAAGGGATACATATTTTACCCACACATTTGGAGCCCTCCTGGGATGCCCTCTAACATACTATAACCTCCTTTAGCGGAGATTTTCACAAAAAAGTGAAATTTTCAAAAAAGTGAAAATTTTTCCAAAAAACTACTAAGTATGAAGGAATCATCGGGTGAAACGCTCTGGAACTGAAATCGGATGCGCTTACAGACATGCGCCCCTCTCTGGAAGTCTGAGACATGTGTGAAAATTTTCTAAGTCCAGAAAAAAAATTTTTTTCAACTTTTTTTCAAATTTCCCCAAAAGGGATATATATTTTACCCACACATTTGGAGCCCTCCTGGGATGCCCTCTAACATACTATAACCTCATTTAGCGGAGATTTTCACAAAAAAGTGAAATTTTCAAAAAGTGGAAATTTTTCCAAAAAACGACTAAGTATGAAGGACTCATCGGGTGCATCGCTCTGGAACTGAAATCGGATGCGCGCACTGACATGCTCCCCTCTCTGAAAGTCTGAGACATGTGTGAAAATTTTCTAAGTCCAGAAAAAAAAATATTTTCAACTTTTTTTCAAATTTCCCCACAAGGGATATATATTTTACCCACACATTTGGAGCCCTCCTGGGATGCCCTCTAACATACTATAACCTCATTTAGCGGAGATTTTCACAAAAAAGTGAAATTTTCAAAAAGTCAAAAATTTTGGCAAAAAACGACTAAGTATGAAGGACTCATTGGGGGAAACGCTCTGGAACTGAAATCGGATGCACTTACAGACATGCTCCCCTCTCTGGAAGTCTGACACATGTGTGAAAATTTTCTAAGTCCAGAAAAAAAAAAATTTTTCAACTTTTTTTCAAATTTCTCCCCAAGGGATATATATTTTACCCACACATTTGGAGCCCTCCTGGGATGCCCTCTAACATACTATAACCTCATTTAGCAGAGATTTTCACAGAAAAGTGAAATTTTCAAAAAGTCAGAAATTTTGCAAAAAACGAATAAGTATGAAGGAATCATAGGGTGAAATGCTCTGGAACTGAAATCGGATGCGCTTACAGACATGCGCCCCTCTCTGAAAGTCTGAGACATGTGTGAAAATTTTCTAAGTCCAGAAAAAAAATTTTTTTCAACTTTTTTTCAAATTTCCCCACAAGGGATATATATTTTACCCACACATTTGGAGCCCTCCTGGGATGCTCCTAACATACTATAACCTCCTTTAGCGGAGATTTTCACAAAAAAGTGAAATTTTCAAAAAAGTGAAAATTTTTCCAAAAAACGACTAAGTATGAAGGAATCATCGGGTGAAACGCTCTGGAACTGAAATCGGATGCGCTTACAGACATGCGCCCCTCTCTGGATGTCTGAGACATGTGTGAAAATTTTCTAAGTCCAGAAAAAAAAAATTTTTCAACTTTTTTTCAAATTTCCCCAAAAGGGATATATATTTTACCCACACATTTGGAGCCCTCCTGGGATGCCCTCTAACATACTATAACCTCATTTAGCGGAGATTTTCACAAAAAAAGTGAAATTTTCAAAAAGTGGAAATTTTTCCAAAAAACGACTAAGTATGAAGGACTCATCGGGTGCATCGCTCTGGAACTGAAATCAGATGCGCGCACTGACATGCTCCCCTCTCTGAAAGTCTGAGACATGTGTGAAAATTTTCTAAGTCCAGAAAAAAAAAATTTTTCAACTTTTTTTGAAATTTACCCACAAGGGATATATATTTTACCCACACATTTGGAGCCCTCCTGGGATGCCCTCTAACATACTATAACCTCATTTAGCGGAGATTTTCACAAAAAAGTGAAATTTTCAAAAAGTCAAACATTTTTCCAAAAAACGACTAAGTATGAAGGACTCAATGGGTGAAACGCTCTGGAACTGAAATCGGATGCGCTTAAAGACATGCTCCCCTCTCTGGAAGTCTGAGACATGTGTAAAAATGTTCTAAGTCCAGAAAAAAAAAAATTCAACTTTTTTTCAAATTTCCCCCCAAGGGATATATATTTTACCCACACATTTGGAGCCCTCCTGGGATGCTCCTAACATACTATAACCTCCTTTAGCGGAGATTTTCACAAAAAAGTGAAATTTTCAAAAAAGTGAAAATTTTTCCATAAAACGACTAAGTATGAAGGAATCATCGGGTGAAACGCTCTGGAACTGAAATCGGATGCGCTTACAGACATGCTCCCCTCTCTGGAAGTCTGAGACATGTGTAAAAATGTTCTAAGTCCAGAAAAAAAAAATTTCAACTTTTTTTCAAATTTCCCCCCAAGGGATATATATTTTACCCACACATTTAGAGCCCTCCTGGGATGCCCTCTAACATACTATAACCTCATTTAGCGGAGATTTTCACAAAAAAGTGAAATTTTCAAAAAGTGGAAATTTTTCCAAAAAACAACTAAGTATGAAGGACTCATCGGGTGCATCGCTCTGGACCTGAAATCGGATGCGCGCACTGACATGCTCCCCTCTCTGAAAGTCTGAGACATGTGTGAAAATTTTATAAGTCCAGAAAAAAAATTTCAACTTTTTTTCAAATTTCCCGCCAAGGGATATATATTTTACCCACAAATTTGGAGCCCTCCTGGGATGCCCTCTAACATACTATAACCTCCTTTAGCAAAGATTTTCACAAAAAAGTGAAATTTTCAAAAAAGTGAAAATTTTTCCAAAAAATCACTAAGTATGAAGGACTCATCGGGTGAAACGCTCTGGAACTGAAATCGGATGCGCTTACAGACATGCTCCCCTCTCTGGAAGTCTGAGACATGTGTTAAAATTTTCTAAGTCCAGAAAAAAAAAATTTCAACTTTTTTTCAAATTTCCCCACAAGGGATATATATTTTACCCACACATTTGGAGCCCTCCTGGGATGCCCTATAACATACTATAACCTCATTTAGCGGAGATTTTCACAAAAAAGTGAAATTTTCAAAAAGTGAGAAATTTTGCAAAAAACGACTAAGTATGAAGGAATCATCGGGTGAAACGCTCTGGAACTGAAATCGGATGCGCTTACAGACATGCGCCCCTCTCTGGAAGTCTGAGACATGTGTGAAAATTTTCTAAGTCCAGAAAAAAAAATTTTTTCAACTTTTTTTCAAATTTCCCCACAAGGGATATATATTTTACCCACACATTTGGAGCCCTCCTGGGATGCCCTCTAACATACTATAACCTCCTTTAGCGGAGATTTTCACAAAAAAGTGAAATTTTCAAAAAACTGAAAATTTTTCCAAAAAACGACTAAGTATGAAGGACTCATCGGGTGCATCGCTCTAGAACTGAAATCGGATGCGCGCTCTGACATGCTCCCCTCTCTGGAAGTCTGAGACATGTGTGAAAATTTTCTTAGTCCAGAAAAGAAAAATTTTTCAACTTTTTTTCAAATTTCCCCACAAGGGATATATATTTTACCCACACATTTGGAGCCCTCCTGGGATGCCCTCTAACATACTATAACCTCATTTAGCGGAGATTTTCACAAAAAAGTGAAATTTTCAAAAAGTCAGAAATTTTGCAAGAAACGACTAAGTATGAAGGACTCATCGGGTGAAACGCTCTGGAACTGAAATCGGATGCGCTTACAGACATGCTCCCCTCTCTGGAAGTCTTACACATGTGTGAAAATTTTCTAAGTCCAGAAAAAAAAAATTTTCAACTTTTTTCAAATTTCCCCCCAAGGGATACATATTTTACCCACACATTTGGAGCCCTCCTGCGATGCCCTCTAACATACTATAACCTCATTTAGCGGAGATTTTCACAAAAAAGTGAAATTTTCAAAAAGTCAGAAATTTTGCAAAAAACGACTAAGTATGAAGGACTCATCGGGTGAATTGCTCTGGAACTGAAATCGGATGCGCGCACTGACATGCTCCCCTCTCTGGAAGTCTGAGACATGTGTGAAAATTTTCTAAGTCCAGAAAAAAAAATTTTTTCAACTTTTTTTCAAATTTCCCCCCAAGGGATATATATTTTGCCCACACATTTGGATCCCTCCTGGGATGCCCTCTAACATACTATAACCTCATTTAGCGGAGATTTTCACAAAAAAGTGAAATTTTCAAAAAGTCAGAAATTTTGCAAAAAACGACTAAGTATGAAGGACTCATCGGGTGAAACGCTCTGGAACTGAAATCGGATGCGCTTACAGACATGCTCCCCTCTCAGGAAGTCTGAGACATGTGTGAAAATTTTCTAAGTCCAGAAAAAAAAATTTTTTCAACTTTTTTTCAAATTTCCCCCCAAGGTATATATATTTTACCCACACATTTGGATCCCTCCTGGGATGCCCTCTAACATACTATAACCTCATTTAGCGGAGATTTTCACAAAAAAGTGAAATTTTCAAAAAGTCAGAAATTTTGCAAAAAATGACTAAGTATGAAGGACTCATCGGGTGAATCTCTTTGGAACTGAAATCGGATGCGCGCACTGACATGCTCCCCTCTCTGGAAGTCTGAGACATGTGTGAAAATTTTCTAAGTCCAGAAAAAAAAAATTTTTCAACTTTTTTTCAAATTTCCCCCCAAGGGATATATATTTTACCCACACATTTGGATCCCTCCTGGGATGCCCTCTAACATACTATAACCTCATTTAGCGGAGATTTTCACAAAAAAGTGAAATTTTCAAAAAGTTAAATTTTTTCCAAAAAACGACTAAGTATGAAGGACTCATAGGGTGAAACGCTCTGGAACTGAAATCGGATGTGCGCACTGACATGCTCCCCTCTCTGGAAGTCTGAGACATGTGTGAAAATTTTCTAAGTCCAGAAAAAAAAATTTTTTCAACTTTTTTTCAAATTTCCCCCCAAGGGATATATATTTTACCCACACATTTGGAGCCCTCCTGGGATGCCCTCTAACATACTATAACCTCATTTAGCGGAGATTTTCACAAAAAAGTGAAATTTTCAAAAAGTCAGAAATTTTGCAAAAAACGACTAAGTATGAAGGACTCATCGGGTGAATTGCTCTGGAACTGAAATCGGATGCGCGCACTGACATGCTCCCCTCTCTGGAAGTCTGAGACATGTGTGAAAATTTTCTAAGTCCAGAAAAAAAAATTTTTTCAACTTTTTTTCAAATTTCCCCCCAAGGGATATATATTTTACCCACACATTTGGAGCCCTCCTGGGATGCCCTCTAATATACTATAACCTCATTTAGCGGAGATTTTCACAAAAAAGTGAAATTTTCAAAAAGTTAAATTTTTTCCAAAAAACGACTAAGTATGAAGGACTCATCGGGTGAATTGCTCTGGAACTAAAATCGGATGCGCGCACTGACATGCTCCCCTCTCTGGAAGTCTGAGACATGTGTGAAAATTTTCTAAGTCCAGAAAAAAAAATTTTCAACTTTTTTTCAAATTTCCCCCAAGGGATATATATTTTACCCACACATTTGGATCCCTCCTGGGATGCCCTCTAACATACTATAAACTCATTTAGCAGAGATTTTCACAAAAAAGTGACATTTTCAAAAAGTTAAATTTTTTCCAAAAAACGACTAAGTATGAAGGACTCATCGGGTGAAACGCTCTGGAACTGAAATCGGATGCGCTTACAGACATGCTCCCCTCTCTGGAAGTCTGAGACATGTGTGAAAATTTCCTAAGTCCAGAAAAAAAAAATTTTTCAACTTTTTTTCAAATGTCCCCCCAAGGAATATACATTTTACCCACACATTTGGAGCCCTCCTGGGATGCCCTCTAACATACTATAACCTCATTTAGTGGAGATTTTCACAAAAAAGTGAAATTTTCAAAAAGTCAGAAATTTTGCAAAAAACGACTAAGTATGAAGGACTCATCGGGTGAAACGCTCTGGAACTGAAATCGGATGTGCGCACTGACATGCTCCCCTCTCTGGAAGTCTGAGACATGTGTGAAAATTTTCTAAGTCCAGAAAAAAAAATTTTTTCAACTTTTTTTCAAGTTTCCCCCCAAGGGATATATATTTTACCCACACATTTGGAGCCCTCCTGGGATGCCCTCTAACATACTATAACCTCATTTAGCAGAGATTTTCACAAAAAAGTGAAATTTTCAAAAAGTCAGAAATTTTGCAAAAAACGACTAAGTATGAAGGACTCATCGGGTGAATTGCTCTGGAACTGAAATCGGATGCGCGCACTGACATGTTCCCCTCTCTGGAAGTCTGAGACATGTGTGAAAATTTTCTAAGTCCAGAAAAAAAAATTTTTTCAACTTTTTTTCAAATTTCCCCCCAAGGGATATATATTTTACCCACACATTTGGAGCCCTCCTGGGATGCCCTCTAATATACTATAACCTCATTTAGCGGAGATTTTCACAAAAAAGTGAAATTTTCAAAAAGTTAAATTTTTTCCAAAAAACGACTAAGTATGAAGGACTCATCGGGTGAATTGCTCTGGAACTAAAATCGGATGCGCGCACTGACATGCTCCCCTCTCTGGAAGTCTGAGACATGTGTGAAAATGTTCTAAGTCCAGAAAAAAAAAAATTTCAACTTTTTTTCAAATTTCCCCCCAAGGGATATATATTTTACCCACACATTTAGAGCCCTCCTGGGATGCCCTCTAACATACTATAACCTCATTTAGCGGAGATTTTCACAAAAAAGTGAAATTTTCAAAAAGTGGAAATTTTTCCAAAAAACAACTAAGTATGAAGGACTCATCGGGTGCATCGCTCTGGACCTGAAATCGGATGCGCGCACTGACATGCTCCTGTCTCTGAAAGTCTGAGACATGTGTGAAAATTTTATAAGTCCAGAAAAAAAATTTCAACTTTTTTTCAAATTTCCCGCCAAGGGATATATATTTTACCCACAAATTTGGAGCCCTCCTGGGATGCCCTCTAACATACTATAACCTCCTTTAGCAAAGATTTTCACAAAAAAGTGAAATTTTCAAAAAAGTGAAAATTTTTCCAAAAAATCACTAAGTATGAAGGACTCATCGGGTGAAACGCTCTGGAACTGAAATCGGATGCGCTTACAGACATGCTCCCCTCTCTGGAAGTCTGAGACATGTGTTAAAATTTTCTAAGTCCAGAAAAAAAAAATTTCAACTTTTTTTCAAATTTCCCCACAAGGGATATATATTTTACCCACACATTTGGAGCCCTCCTGGGATGCCCTATAACATACTATAACCTCATTTAGCGGAGATTTTCACAAAAAAGTGAAATTTTCAAAAAGTGAGAAATTTTGCAAAAAACGACTAAGTATGAAGGAATCATCGGGTGAAACGCTCTGGAACTGAAATCGGATGCGCTTACAGACATGCGCCCCTCTCTGGAAGTCTGAGACATGTGTGAAAATTTTCTAAGTCCAGAAAAAAAAATTTTTTCAACTTTTTTTCAAATTTCCACACAAGGGATATATATTTTACCCACACATTTGGAGCCCTCCTGGGATGCCCTCTAACATACTATAACCTCCTTTAGCGGAGATTTTCACAAAAAAGTGAAATTTTCAAAAAACTGAAA
Organism: Phyllobates terribilis; assembly: GCF_046119375.1. Lineage (NCBI taxonomy): Eukaryota > Metazoa > Chordata > Amphibia > Anura > Dendrobatidae > Phyllobates > Phyllobates terribilis. Next base: position 38,057 of record NW_027364489.1, on the reverse strand, counting down.
ATTTTTCCAAAAAACGACTAAGTATGAAGGACTCATCGGGTGCATCGCTCTAGAACTGAAATCGGATGCGCGCTCTGACATGCTCCCCTCTCTGGAAGTCTGAGACATGTGTGAAAATTTTCTTAGTCCAGAAAAGAAAAATTTTTCAACTTTTTTTCAAATTTCCCCACAAGGGATATATATTTTACCCACACATTTGGAGCCCTCCTGGGATGCCCTCTAACATACTATAACCTCATTTAGCGGAGATTTTCACAAAAAAGTGAAATTTTCAAAAAGTCAGAAATTTTGCAAGAAACGACTAAGTATGAAGGACTCATCGGGTGAAACGCTCTGGAACTGAAATCGGATGCGCTTACAGACATGCTCCCCTCTCTGGAAGTCTTACACATGTGTGAAAATTTTCTAAGTCCAGAAAAAAAAATTTTTCAACTTTTTTCAAATTTCCCCCCAAGGGATACATATTTTACCCACACATTTGGAGCCCTCCTGCGATGCCCTCTAACATACTATAACCTCATTTAGCGGAGATTTTCACAAAAAAGTGAAATTTTCAAAAAGTCAGAAATTTTGCAAAAAACGACTAAGTATGAAGGACTCATCGGGTGAATTGCTCTGGAACTGAAATCGGATGCGCGCACTGACATGCTCCCCTCTCTGGAAGTCTGAGACATGTGTGAAAATTTTCTAAGTCCAGAAAAAAAAATTTTTTCAACTTTTTTTCAAATTTCCCCCCAAGGGATATATATTTTACCCACACATTTGGATCCCTCCTGGGATGCCCTCTAACATACTATAACCTCATTTAGCGGAGATTTTCACAAAAAAGTGAAATTTTCAAAAAGTCAGAAATTTTGCAAAAAACGACTAAGTATGAAGGACTCATCGGGTGAAACGCTCTGGAACTGAAATCGGATGCGCTTACAGACATGCTCCCCTCTCAGGAAGTCTGAGACATGTGTGAAAATTTTCTAAGTCCAGAAAAAAAAATTTTTTCAACTTTTTTTCAAATTTCCCCCCAAGGTATATATATTTTACCCACACATTTGGATCCCTCCTGGGATGCCCTCTAACATACTATAACCTCATTTAGCGGAGATTTTCACAAAAAAGTGAAATTTTCAAAAAGTCAGAAATTTTGCAAAAAATGACTAAGTATGAAGGACTCATCGGGTGAATCTCTTTGGAACTGAAATCGGATGCGCGCACTGACATGCTCCCCTCTCTGGAAGTCTGAGACATGTGTGAAAATTTTCTAAGTCCAGAAAAAAAAAATTTTTCAACTTTTTTTCAAATTTCCCCCCAAGGGATATATATTTTACCCACACATTTGGATCCCTCCTGGGATGCCCTCTAACATACTATAACCTCATTTAGCGGAGATTTTCACAAAAAAGTGAAATTTTCAAAAAGTTTAATTTTTTCCAAAAAACTACTAAGTATGAAGGACTCATCGGGTGAAACGCTCTGGAACTGAAATCGGATGCGCTTACAGACATGCTCCCCACTCTGGAAGTCTGAGACATGTGTGAAAATTTTCTAAGTCCAGAAAAAAAAAATTTTTGAACTTTTTTTCAAATGTCCCCCCAAGGAATATATATTTTACCCACACATTTGGAGCCCTCCTGGGATGCCCTCTAACATACTATAACCTCATTTAGTGGAGATTTTCACAAAAAAGTGAAATTTTCAAAAAGTCAGAAATTTTGCAAAAAACGACTAAGTATGAAGGACTCATCGGGTGAAACGCTCTGGAATTGAAATCGGATGCGCTTACAGACATGCTCCCCTCTCTGGAAGTCTGAGACATGTGTGAAAATTTTCTAAGTCCAGAAAAAAAAATTTTTCAACTTTTTTCGAATTTCCCCCCAAGGGATACATATTTTACCCACACATTTGGAGCCCTCCTGCGATGCCCTCTAACATACTATAACCTCATTTAGCGGAGATTTTCACAAAAAAGTGAAATTTTCAAAAAGTCAGAAATTTTGCAAAAAACGACTAAGTATGAAGGACTCATCGGGTGAATCTCTTTGGAACTGAAATCGGATGCGTGCACTGACATGCTCCCCTCTCTGGAAGTCTGAGACATGTGTGAAAATTTTCTAAGTCCAGAAAAAAAATTTTTTTCAACTTTTTTTCAAATTTCCCCCCAAGGGATATATATTTTACCCACACATTTGGATCCCTCCTGGGATGCCCTCTAACATACTATAATCTCATTTAGCGGAGATTTTCACAAAAAAGTGAAATTTTCAAAAAGTTAAATTTTTTCCAAAAAACGACTAAGTATGAAGGACTCATCGGGTGAAACGCTCTGGAACTGAAATCGGATGTGCGCACTGACATGCTCCCCTCTCTGGAAGTCTGAGACATGTGTGAAAATTTTCTAAGTCCAGAAAAAAAAATTTTTTCAACTTTTTTTCAAATTTCCCCCCAAGGGATATATATTTTACCCACACATTTGGAGCCCTCCTGGGATGCCCTCTAACATACTATAACCTCATTTAGCGGAGATTTTCACAAAAAAGTGAAATTTTCAAAAAGTCAGAAATTTTGCAAAAAACGACTAAGTATGAAGGACTCATCGGGTGAAACGCTCTGGAACTGAAATCGGATGTGCGCACTGACATGCTCCCCTCTCTGGAAGTCTGAGACATGTGTGAAAATTTTCTAAGTCCAGAAAAAAAAATTTTTTCAACTTTTTTTCAAGTTTCCCCCCAAGGGATATATATTTTACCCACACATTTGGAGCCCTCCTGGGATGCCCTCTAACATACTATAACCTCATTTAGCGGAGATTTTCACAAAAAAGTGAAATTTTCAAAAAGTCAGAAATTTTGCAAAAAACGACTAAGTATGAAGGACTCATCGGGTGAATTGCTCTGGAACTGAAATCGGATGCGCGCACTGACATGTTCCCCTCTCTGGAAGTCTGAGACATGTGTGAAAATTTTCTAAGTCCAGAAAAAAAAATTTTTTCAACTTTTTTTCAAATTTCCCCCCAAGGGATATATATTTTACCCAAACATTTGGAGCCCTCCTGGGATGCCCTCTAATATACTATAACCTCATTTAGCGGAGATTTTCACAAAAAAGTGAAATTTTCAAAAAGTTAAATTTTTTCCAAAAAACGACTAAGTATGAAGGACTCATCGGGTGAATTGCTCTGGAACTAAAATCGGATGCGCGCACTGACATGCTCCCCTCTCTGGAAGTCTGAGACATGTGTGAAAATTTTCTAAGTCCAGAAAAAAAAATTTTCAACTTTTTTTCAAATTTCCCCCAAGGGATATATATTTTACCCACACATTTGGATCCCTCCTGGGATGCCCTCTAACATACTATAAACTCATTTAGCAGAGATTTTCACAAAAAAGTGACATTTTCAAAAAGTTAAATTTTTTCCAAAAAACGACTAAGTATGAAGGACTCATCGGGTGAAACGCTCTGGAACTGAAATCGGATGCGCTTACAGACATGCTCCCCTCTCTGGAAGTCTGAGACATGTGTGAAAATTTCCTAAGTCCAGAAAAAAAAAATTTTTCAACTTTTTTCAAATGTCCCCCCAAGGAATATACATTTTACCCACACATTTGGAGCCCTCCTGGGATGCCCTCTAACATACTATAACCTCATTTAGTGGAGATTTTCACAAAAAAGTGAAATTTTCAAAAAGTCAGAAATTTTGCAAAAAACGACTAAGTATGAAGGACTCATCGGGTGAAACGCTCTGGAACTGAAATTGGATGTGCGCACTGACATGCTCCCCTCTCTGGAAGTCTGAGACATGTGTGAAAATTTTCTAAGTCCAGAAAAAAAAATTTTTTCAACTTTTTTTCAAATTTCCCCCCAAGGGATATATATTTTACCCACACATTTGGAGCCCTCCTGGGATGCCCTCTAACATACTATAACCTCATTTAGCGGAGATTTTCACAAAAAAGTGAAATTTTCAAAAAGTCAGAAATTTTGCAAAAAACGACTAAGTATGAAGGACTCATCGGGTGAATTGCTCTGGAACTGAAATCGGATGCGCGCACTGACATGCTCCCCTCTCTGGAAGTCTGAGACATGTGTGAAAATTTTCTAAGTCCAGAAAAAAAAATTTTTTCAACTTTTTTTCAAATTTCCCCCCAAGGGATATATATTTTACCCACACATTTGGAGCCCTCCTGGGATGCCCTCTAACATACTATAACCTCATTTAGCGGAGATTTTCACAAAAAAGTGAAATTTTCAAAAAGTTAAATTTTTTCCAAAAAACGACTAAGTATGAAGGACTCATCGGGTGAATTGCTCTGGAACTAAAATCGGATGCGCGCACTGACATGCTCCCCTCTCTGGAAGTCTGAGACATGTGTGAAAATTTTCTAAGTCCAGAAAAAAAAATTTTCAACTTTTTTTCAAATTTCCCCCAAGGGATATATATTTTACCCACACATTTGGATCCCTCCTGGGATGCCCTCTAACATACTATAAACTCATTTAGCAGAGATTTTCACAAAAAAGTGACATTTTCAAAAAGTTAAATTTTTTCCAAAAAACGACTAAGTATGAAGGACTCATCGGGTGAAACGCTCTGGAACTGAAATCGGATGCGCTTACAGACATGCTCCCCTCTCTGGAAGTCTGAGACATGTGTGAAAATTTCCTAAGTCCAGAAAAAAAAAATTTTTCAACTTTTTTTCAAATGTCCCCCCAAGGAATATATATTTTACCCACACATTTGGAGCCCTCCTGGGATGCCCTCTAACATACTATAACCTCATATAACATACTATAACCTCATTTAGCGGAGATTTTCACAAAAAAGTGAAATTTTCAAAAAGTCAGAAATTTTGCAAAAAATGACTAAGTATGAAGGACTCATCGGGTGAATCTCTTTGGAACTGAAATCGGATGCGCGCACTGACATGCTCCCCTCTCTGGAAGTCTGAGACATGTGTGAAAATTTTCTAAGTCCAGAAAAAAAATTTTTTTCAACTTTTTTTCAAATTTCCCCCCAAGGGATATATATTTTACCCACACATTTGGAGCCCTCCTGGGATGCCCTCTAACATACTATAACCTCATTTAGCGGAGATTTTCACAAAAAAGTGAAATTTTCAAAAAGTTTAATTTTTTCCAAAAAACGACTAAGTATGAAGGACTCATCGGGTGAATTGCTCTGGAACTGAAATCGGATGCGCGTACTGACATGCTCCCCTCTCTGGAAGTCTGAGACATGTGTGAAAATTTTCTAAGTCCAGAAAAAAAATTTTTTTCAACTTTTTTTCAAATTTCCCCCCAAGGGATATATATTTTACCCACACATTTGGAGCCCTCCTGGGATGCCCTCTAATATACTATAACCTCATTTAGCGGAGATTTTCACAAAAAAGTGAAATTTTCAAAAAGTTAAATTTTTTCCAAAAAACGACTAAGTATGAAGGACTCATCGGGTGAATTGCTCTGGAACTAAAATCGGATGCGCGCACTGACATGCTCCCCTCTCTGGAAGTCTGAGACATGTGTGAAAATTTTCTAAGTCCAGAAAAAAAAATGTTCAACTTTTTTTCAAATTTCCCCCCAAGGGATATATATTTTACCCACACATTTGGATCCCTCCTGGGATGCCCTCTAACATACTATAAACTCATTTAGCAGAGATTTTCACAAAAAAGTGACATTTTCAAAAAGTTAAATTTTTTCCAAAAAACGACTAAGTATGAAGGACTCATCGGGTGAAACGCTCTGGAACTGAAATCGGATGCGCTTACAGACATGCTCCCCTCTCTGGAAGTCTGAGACATGTGTGAAAATTTCCTAAGTCCAGAAAAAAAAAATTTTTCAACTTTTTTTCAAATGTCCCCCTAAGGAATATACATTTTACCCACACATTTGGAGCCCTCCTGGGATGCCCTCTAACATACTATAACCTCATATAACATACTATAACCTCATTTAGCGGAGGTTTTCACAAAAAAGTGAAATTTTCAAAAAGTCAGAAATTTTGCAAAAAACGACTAAGTATGAAGGACTCATCGGGTGAATCTCTTTGGAACTGAAATCGGATGCGCGCACTGACATGCTCCCTTCTCTGGAAGTCTGAGACATGTGTGAAAATTTTCTAAGTCCAGAAAAAAAAATTTTTTCAACTTTTTTTCAAATTTCCCCCCAAGGGATATATATTTTACCCACACATTTGGAGCCCTCCTGGGATGCCCTCTAACATACTATAACCTCATTTAGCGGAGATTTTCACAAAAAAGTGAAATTTTCAAAAAGTTAAATTTTTTCCAAAAAACGACTAAGTATGAAGGACTCATCGGGTGAAACGCTCTGGAACTGAAATCGGATGCGCTTACAGACATGCTCCCCTCTCAGGAAGTCTGAGACATGTGTGAAAATTTTCTAAGTCCAGAAAAAAAAATGTTTTCAACTTTTTTTCAAATTTCCCCCCAAGGTATATATATTTTACCCACACATTTGGATCCCTCCTGGGATGCCCTCTAACATACTATAACCTCATTTAGCGGAGATTTTCACAAAAAAGTGAAATTTTCAAAAAGTCAGAAATTTTGCAAAAAATGACTAAGTATGAAGGACTCATCGAGTGAATCTCTTTGGAACTGAAATCGGATGCGCGCACTGACATGCTCCCCTCTCTGGAAGTCTGAGACATGTGTGAAAATTTTCTAAGTCCAGAAAAAAAAAATTTTTCAACTTTTTTTCAAATTTCCCCCCAAGGGATATATATTTTACCCACACATTTGGATCCCTCCTGGGATGCCCTCTAACATACTATAACCTCATTTAGCGGAGATTTTCACAAAAAAGTGAAATTTTCAAAAAGTTTAATTTTTTCCAAAAAACTACTAAGTATGAAGGACTCATCGGGTGAAACGCTCTGGAACTGAAATCGGATGCGCTTACAGACATGCTCCCCTCTCTGGAAGTCTGAGACATGTGTGAAAATTTTCTAAGTCCAGAAAAAAAAAATTTTTGAACTTTTTTTCAAATGTCCCCCCAAGGAATATATATTTTACCCACACATTTGGAGCCCTCCTGGGATGCCCTCTAACATACTATAACCTCATTTAGTGGAGATTTTCACAAAAAAGTGAAATTTTCAAAAAGTCAGAAATTTTGCAAAAAACGACTAAGTATGAAGGACTCATCGGGTGAAACGTTCTGGAACTGAAATCGGATGCGCTTACAGACATGCTCCCCTCTCTGGAAGTCTGAGACATGTGTGAAAATTTTCTAAGTCCAGAAAAAAAAATTTTTCAACTTTTTTCGAATTTCCCCCCAAGGGATACATATTTTACCCACACATTTGGAGCCCTCCTGGGATGCCCTCTAATATACTATAACCTCATTTAGCGGAGATTTTCACAAAAAAGTGAAATTTTCAAAAAGTTAAATTTTTTCCAAAAAACGACTAAGTATGAAGGACTCATCGGGTGAATTGCTCTGGAACTAAAATCGGATGCGCGCACTGACATGCTCCCCTCTCTGGAAGTCTGAGACATGTGTGAAAATTTTCTAAGTCCAGAAAAAAAAATTTTCAACTTTTTTTCAAATTTCCCCCAAGGGATATATATTTTACCCACACATTTGGATCCCTCCTGGGATGCCCTCTAACATACTATAAACTCATTTAGCAGAGATTTTCACAAAAAAGTGACATTTTCAAAAAGTTAAATTTTTTCCAAAAAACGACTAAGTATGAAGGACTCATCGGGTGAAACGCTCTGGAACTGAAATCGGATGCGCTTACAGACATGCTCCCCTCTCTGGAAGTCTGAGACATGTGTGAAAATTTCCTAAGTCCAGAAAAAAAAAATTTTTCAACTTTTTTTCAAATGTCCCCCCAAGGAATATACATTTTACCCACACATTTGGAGCCCTCCTGGGATGCCCTCTAACATACTATAACCTCATTTAGTGGAGATTTTCACAAAAAAGTGAAATTTTCAAAAAGTCAGAAATTTTGCAAAAAACGACTAAGTATGAAGGACTCATCGGGTGAAACGCTCTGGAACTGAAATCGGATGTGCGCACTGACATGCTCCCCTCTCTGGAAGTCTGAGACATGTGTGAAAATTTTCTAAGTCCAGAAAAAAAAAATTTTTCAACTTTTTTTCAAATTTCCCCCCAAGGGATATATATTTTACCCACACATTTGGAGCCCTCCTGGGATGCCCTCTAACATACTATAACCTCATTTAGCGGAGATTTTCACAAAAAAAGTGAAATTTTCAAAAAGTCAGAAATTTTGCAAAAAACGACTAAGTATGAAGGACTCATCGGGTGAATTGCTCTGGAACTGAAATCGGATGCGCGCACTGACATGCTCCCCTCTCTGGAAGTCTGAGACATGTGTGAAAATTTTCTAAGTCCAGAAAAAAAAATTTTTTCAACTTTTTTTCAAATTTCCCCTCAAGGGATATATATTTTACCCACACATTTGGAGCCCTCCTGGGATGCCCTCTAATATACTATAACCTCATTTAGCGGAGATTTTCACAAAAAAGTGAAATTTTCAAAAAGTTAAATTTTTTCCAAAAAACGACTAAGTATGAAGGACTCATCGGGTGAATTGCTCTGGAACTAAAATCGAATGCGCGCACTGACATGCTCCCCTCTCTGGAAGTCTGAGACATGTGTGAAAATTTTCTAAGTCCAGAAAAAAAAAATTTCAACTTTTTTTCAAATTTCCCCCAAGGGATATATATTTTACCCACACATTTGGAGCCCTCCTGGGATGCCCTCTAACATACTATAACCTCATTTAGCGGAGATTTTCACAAAAAAGTGAAATTTTCAAAAAGTGGAAATTTTTCCAAAAAACGACTAAGTATGAAGGACTCATCGGGTGAAACGCTCTGGAACTGAAATCGGATGCGCTTACAGACATGCTCCCCTCTCTCGAAGTCTGAGACATGTGTGAAAATTTCCTAAGTCCAGAAAAAAAAAATTTTTCAACTTTTTTTCAAATGTCCCCCCAAGGAATATACATTTTACCCACACATTTGGAGCCCTCCTGGGATGCCCTCTAACATACTATAACCTCATTTAGTGGAGATTTTCACAAAAAAGTGAAATTTTCAAAAAGTCAGAAATTTTGCAAAAAACGACTAAGTATGAAGGACTCATCGGGTGAAACGTTCTGGAACTGAAATCGGATGCGCTTACAGACATGCTCCCCTCTCTGGAAGTCTGAGACATGTGTGAAAATTTTCTAAGTCCAGAAAAAAAAATTTTTCAACTTTTTTCGAATTTCCCCCCAAGGGATACATATTTTACCCACACATTTGGAGCCCTCCTGGGATGCCCTCTAATATACTATAACCTCATTTAGCGGAGATTTTCACAAAAAAGTGAAATTTTCAAAAAGTTAAATTTTTTCCAAAAAACGACTAAGTATGAAGGACTCATCGGGTGAATTGCTCTGGAACTAAAATCGGATGCGCGCACTGACATGCTCCCCTCTCTGGAAGTCTGAGACATGTGTGAAAATTTTCTAAGTCCAGAAAAAAAAATTTTCAACTTTTTTTCAAATTTCCCCCAAGGGATATATATTTTACCCACACATTTGGATCCCTCCTGGGATGCCCTCTAACATACTATAAACTCATTTAGCAGAGATTTTCACAAAAAAGTGACATTTTCAAAAAGTTAAATTTTTTCCAAAAAACGACTAAGTATGAAGGACTCATCGGGTGAAACGCTCTGGAACTGAAATCGGATGCGCTTACAGACATGCTCCCCTCTCTGGAAGTCTGAGACATGTGTGAAAATTTCCTAAGTCCAGAAAAAAAAAATTTTTCAACTTTTTTTCAAATGTCCCCCCAAGGAATATACATTTTACCCACACATTTGGAGCCCTCCTGGGATGCCCTCTAACATACTATAACCTCATTTAGTGGAGATTTTCACAAAAAAGTGAAATTTTCAAAAAGTCAGAAATTTTGCAAAAAACGACTAAGTATGAAGGACTCATCGGGTGAAACGCTCTGGAACTGAAATCGGATGTGCGCACTGACATGCTCCCCTCTCTGGAAGTCTGAGACATGTGTGAAAATTTTCTAAGTCCAGAAAAAAAAAATTTTTCAACTTTTTTTCAAATTTCCCCCCAAGGGATATATATTTTACCCACACATTTGGAGCCCTCCTGGGATGCCCTCTAACATACTATAACCTCATTTAGCGGAGATTTTCACAAAAAAAGTGAAATTTTCAAAAAGTCAGAAATTTTGCAAAAAACGACTAAGTATGAAGGACTCATCGGGTGAATTGCTCTGGAACTGAAATCGGATGCGCGCACTGACATGCTCCCCTCTCTGGAAGTCTGAGACATGTGTGAAAATTTTCTAAGTCCAAAAAAAAAAATTTTTTCAACTTTTTTTCAAATTTCCCCCCAAGGGATATATATTTTACCCACACATTTGGAGCCCTCCTGGGATGCCCTCTAACATACTATAACCTCATTTAGCGGAGATTTTCACAAAAAAGTGAAATTTTCAAAAAGTCAGAAATTTTGCAAAAAACGACTAAGTATGAAGGACTCATCGGGTGATTTGCTCTGGAACTGAAATCGGATGCGCGCACTGACATGCTCCCCTCTCTGGAAGTCTGAGACATGTGTGAAAATTTTCTAAGTCCAGAAAAAAAAATTTTTTCAACTTTTTTTCAAATTTCCCCCCAAGGGATATATATTTTACCCACACATTTGGAGCCCTCCTGGGATGCCCTCTAACATACTATAACCTCATTTAGCGGAGATTTTCACAAAAAAGTGAAATTTTCAAAAAGTTAAATTTTTTCCAAAAAACGACTAAGTATGAAGGACTCATCGGGTGAATTGCTCTGGAACTAAAATCGAATGCGCGCACTGACATGCTCCCCTCTCTGGAAGTCTGAGACATGTGTGAAAATTTTCTAAGTCCAGAAAAAAAAATTTTCAACTTTTTTTCAAATTTCCCCCAAGGGATATATATTTTACCCACACATTTGGATCCCTCCTGGGATGCCCTCTAACATACTATAAACTCATTTAGCAGAGATTTTCACAAAAAAGTGACATTTTCAAAAAGTTAAATTTTTTCCAAAAAACGACTAAGTATGAAGGACTCATCGGGTGAAACGCTCTGGAACTGAAATCGGATGCGCTTACAGACATGCTCCCCTCTCTCGAAGTCTGAGACATGTGTGAAAATTTCCTAAGTCCAGAAAAAAAAAATTTTTCAACTTTTTTTCAAATGTCCCCCCAAGGAATATACATTTTACCCACACATTTGGAGCCCTCCTGGGATGCCCTCTAACATACTATAACCTCATTTAGTGGAGATTTTCACAAAAAAGTGAAATTTTCAAAAAGTCAGAAATTTTGCAAAAAACGACTAAGTATGAAGGACTCATCGGGTGAAACGCTCTGGAACTGAAATCGGATGTGCGCACTGACATGCTCCCCTCTCTGGAAGTCTGAGACATGTGTGAAAATTTTCTAAGTCCAAAAAAAAAAATTTTTTCAACTTTTTTTCAAATTTCCCCCCAAGGGATATATATTTTACCCACACATTTGGAGCCCTCCTGGGATGCCCTCTAACATACTATAACCTCATTTAGCGGAGATTTTCACAAAAAAGTGAAATTTTCAAAAAGTCAGAAATTTTGCAAAAAACGACTAAGTATGAAGGACTCATCGGGTGAATTGCTCTGGAACTGAAATCGGATGCGCGCACTGACATGCTCCCCTCTCTGGAAGTCTGAGACATGTGTGAAAATTTTCTAAGTCCAGAAAAAAAAATTTTTTCAACTTTTTTTCAAATTTCCCCCCAAGGGATATATATTTTACCCACACATTTGGAGCCCTCCTGGGATGCCCTCTAACATACTATAACCTCATTTAGCGGAGATTTTCACAAAAAAGTGAAATTTTCAAAAAGTTAAATTTTTTCCAAAAAACGACTAAGTATGAAGGACTCATCGGGTGAATTGCTCTGGAACTAAAATCGGATGCGCGCACTGACATGCTCCCCTCTCTGGAAGTCTGAGACATGTGTGAAAATTTTCTAAGTCCAGAAAAAAAAATTTTCAACTTTTTTTCAAATTTCCCCCAAGGGATATATATTTTACCCACACATTTGGATCCCTCCTGGGATGCCCTCTAACATACTATAAACTCATTTAGCAGAGATTTTCACAAAAAAGTGACATTTTCAAAAAGTTAAATTTTTTCCAAAAAACGACTAAGTATGAAGGACTCATCGGGTGAAACGCTCTGGAACTGAAATCGGATGCGCTTACAGACATGCTCCCCTCTCTGGAAGTCTGAGACATGTGTGAAAATTTCCTAAGTCCAGAAAAAAAAAATTTTTCAACTTTTTTTCAAATGTCCCCCCAAGGAATATACATTTTACCCACACATTTGGAGCCCTCCTGGGATGCCCTCTAACATACTATAACCTCATTTAGTGGAGATTTTCACAAAAAAGTGAAATTTTCAAAAAGTCAGAAATTTTGCAAAAAACGACTAAGTATGAAGGACTCATCGGGTGAAACGCTCTGGAACTGAAATCGGATGTGCGCACTGACATGCTCCCCTCTCTGGAAGTCTGAGACATGTGTGAAAATTTTCTAAGTCCAGAAAAAAAAAATTTTTCAACTTTTTTCAAATTTCCCCCCAAGGGATATATATTTTACCCACACATTTGGAGCCCTCCTGGGATGCCCTCTAACATACTATAACCTCATTTAGCGGAGATTTTCACAAAAAAAGTGAAATTTTCAAAAAGTCAGAAATTTTGCAAAAAACGACTAAGTATGAAGGACTCATCGGGTGAATTGCTCTGGAACTGAAATCGGATGCGCGCACTGACATGCTCCCCTCTCTGGAAGTCTGAGACATGTGTGAAAATTTTCTAAGTCCAGAAAAAAAAATTTTTTCAACTTTTTTTCAAATTTCCCCTCAAGGGATATATATTTTACCCACACATTTGGAGCCCTCCTGGGATGCCCTCTAATATACTATAACCTCATTTAGCGGAGATTTTCACAAAAAAGTGAAATTTTCAAAAAGTTAAATTTTTTCCAAAAAACGACTAAGTATGAAGGACTCATCGGGTGAATTGCTCTGGAACTAAAATCGAATGCGCGCACTGACATGCTCCCCTCTCTGGAAGTCTGAGACATGTGTGAAAATTTTCTAAGTCCAGAAAAAAAAATTTTCAACTTTTTTTCAAATTTCCCCCAAGGGATATATATTTTACCCACACATTTGGATCCCTCCTGGGATGCCCTCTAACATACTATAAACTCATTTAGCAGAGATTTTCACAAAAAAGTGACATTTTCAAAAAGTTAAATTTTTTCCAAAAAACGACTAAGTATGAAGGACTCATCGGGTGAAACGCTCTGGAACTGAAATCGGATGCGCTTACAGACATGCTCCCCTCTCTGGAAGTCTGAGACATGTGTGAAAATTTCCTAAGTCCAGAAAAAAAAAATTTTTCAACTTTTTTTCAAATGTCCCCCCAAGGAATATACATTTTACCCACACATTTGGAGCCCTCCTGGGATGCCCTCTAACATACTATAACCTCATTTAGTGGAGATTTTCACAAAAAAGTGAAATTTTCAAAAAGTCAGAAATTTTGCAAAAAACGACTAAGTATGAAGGACTCATCGGGTGAAACGCTCTGGAACTGAAATCGGATGTGCGCACTGACATGCTCCCCTCTCTGGAAGTCTGAGACATGTGTGAAAATTTTCTAAGTCCAAAAAAAAAAATTTTTTCAACTTTTTTTCAAATTTCCCCCCAAGGGATATATATTTTACCCACACATTTGGAGCCCTCCTGGGATGCCCTCTAACATACTATAACCTCATTTAGCGGAGATTTTCACAAAAAAGTGAAATTTTCAAAAAGTCAGAAATTTTGCAAAAAACGACTAAGTATGAAGGACTCATCGGGTGAATTGCTCTGGAACTGAAATCGGATGCGCGCACTGACATGCTCCCCTCTCTGGAAGTCTGAGACATGTGTGAAAATTTTCTAAGTCCAGAAAAAAAAATTTTTTCAACTTTTTTTCAAATTTCCCCCCAAGGGATATATATTTTACCCACACATTTGGAGCCCTCCTGGGATGCCCTCTAACATACTATAACCTCATTTAGCGGAGATTTTCACAAAAAAGTGAAATTTTCAAAAAGTTAAATTTTTTCCAAAAAACGACTAAGTATGAAGGACTCATCGGGTGAATTGCTCTGGAACTAAAATCGAATGCGCGCACTGACATGCTCCCCTCTCTGGAAGTCTGAGACATGTGTGAAAATTTTCTAAGTCCAGAAAAAAAAATTTTCAACTTTTTTTCAAATTTCCCCCAAGGGATATATATTTTACCCACACATTTGGATCCCTCCTGGGATGCCCTCTAACATACTATAAACTCATTTAGCAGAGATTTTCACAAAAAAGTGACATTTTCAAAAAGTTAAATTTTTTCCAAAAAACGACTAAGTATGAAGGACTCATCGGGTGAAACGCTCTGGAACTGAAATCGGATGCGCTTACAGACATGCTCCCCTCTCTGGAAGTCTGAGACATGTGTGAAAATTTCCTAAGTCCAGAAAAAAAAAATTTTTCAACTTTTTTTCAAATGTCCCCCCAAGGAATATACATTTTACCCACACATTTGGAGCCCTCCTGGGATGCCCTCTAACATACTATAACCTCATTTAGTGGAGATTTTCACAAAAAAGTGAAATTTTCAAAAAGTCAGAAATTTTGCAAAAAACGACTAAGTATGAAGGACTCATCGGGTGAAACGCTCTGGAACTGAAATCGGATGTGCGCACTGACATGCTCCCCTCTCTGGAAGTCTGAGACATGTGTGAAAATTTTCTAAGTCCAAAAAAAAAAATTTTTTCAACTTTTTTTCAAATTTCCCCCCAAGGGATATATATTTTACCCACACATTTGGAGCCCTCCTGGGATGCCCTCTAACATACTATAACCTCATTTAGCGGAGATTTTCACAAAAAAGTGAAATTTTCAAAAAGTCAGAAATTTTGCAAAAAACGACTAAGTATGAAGGACTCATCGGGTGAATTGCTCTGGAACTGAAATCGGATGCGCGCACTGACATGCTCCCCTCTCTGGAAGTCTGAGACATGTGTGAAAATTTTCTAAGTCCAGAAAAAAAAATTTTTTCAACTTTTTTTCAAATTTCCCCCCAAGGGATATATATTTTACCCACACATTTGGAGCCCTCCTGGGATGCCCTCTAACATACTATAACCTCATTTAGCGGAGATTTTCACAAAAAAGTGAAATTTTCAAAAAGTTAAATTTTTTCCAAAAAACGACTAAGTATGAAGGACTCATCGGGTGAATTGCTCTGGAACTAAAATCGGATGCGCGCACTGACATGCTCCCCTCTCTGGAAGTCTGAGACATGTGTGAAAATTTTCTAAGTCCAGAAAAAAAAATTTTCAACTTTTTTTCAAATTTCCCCCAAGGGATATATATTTTACCCACACATTTGGATCCCTCCTGGGATGCCCTCTAACATACTATAAACTCATTTAGCAGAGATTTTCACAAAAAAGTGACATTTTCAAAAAGTTAAATTTTTTCCAAAAAACGACTAAGTATGAAGGACTCATCGGGTGAAACGCTCTGGAACTGAAATCGGATGCGCTTACAGACATGCTCCCCTCTCTGGAAGTCTGAGACATGTGTGAAAATTTCCTAAGTCCAGAAAAAAAAAATTTTTCAACTTTTTTTCAAATGTCCCCCCAAGGAATATATATTTTACCCACACATTTGGAGCCCTCCTGGGATGCCCTCTAACATACTATAACCTCATATAACATACTATAACCTCATTTAGCGGAGATTTTCACAAAAAAGTGAAATTTTCAAAAAGTCAGAAATTTTGCAAAAAATGACTAAGTATGAAGGACTCATCGGGTGAATCTCTTTGGAACTGAAATCGGATGCGCGCACTGACATGCTCCCCTCTCTGGAAGTCTGAGACATGTGTGAAAATTTTCTAAGTCCAGAAAAAAAAATTTTTTCAACTTTTTTTCAAATTTCCCCCCAAGGGATATATATTTTACCCACACATTTGGAGCCCTCCTGGGATGCCCTCTAACATACTATAACCTCATTTAGCGGAGATTTTCACAAAAAAGTGAAATTTTCAAAAAGTTTAATTTTTTCCAAAAAACGACTAAGTATGAAGGACTCATCGGGTGAATTGCTCTGGAACTGAAATCGGATGCGCGCACTGACATGCTCCCCTCTCTGGAAGTCTGAGACATGTGTGAAAATTTTCTAAGTCCAGAAAAAAAAATTTTTTCAACTTTTTTTCAAATTTCCCCCCAAGGGATATATATTTTACCCACACATTTGGAGCCCTCCTGGGATGCCCTCTAATATACTATAACCTCATTTAGCGGAGATTTTCACAAAAAAGTGAAATTTTCAAAAAGTTAAATTTTTTCCAAAAAACGACTAAGTATGAAGGACTCATCGGGTGAATTGCTCTGGAACTAAAATCGGATGCGCGCACTGACATGCTCCCCTCTCTGGAAGTCTGAGACATGTGTGAAAATTTTCTAAGTCCAGAAAAAAAAAATTTCAACTTTTTTTCAAATTTCCCCCAAGGGATATATATTTTACCCACACATTTGGATCCCTCCTGGGATGCCCTCTAACATACTATAAACTCATTTAGCAGAGATTTTCACAAAAAAGTGACATTTTCAAAAAGTTAAATTTTTTCCAAAAAACGACTAAGTATGAAGGACTCATCGGGTGAAACGCTCTGGAACTGAAATCGGATGCGCTTACAGACATGCTCCCCTCTCTGGAAGTCTGAGACATGTGTGAAAATTTCCTAAGTCCAGAAAAAAAAAATTTTTCAACTTTTTTTCAAATGTCCCCCCAAGGAATATACATTTTACCCACACATTTGGAGCCCTCCTGGGATGCCCTCTAACATACTATAACCTCATTTAGTGGAGATTTTCACAAAAAAGTGAAATTTTCAAAAAGTCAGAAATTTTGCAAAAAACGACTAAGTATGAAGGACTCATCGGGTGAAACGCTCTGGAACTGAAATCGGATGTGCGCACTGACATGCTCCCCTCTCTGGAAGTCTGAGACATGTGTGAAAATTTTCTAAGTCCAGAAAAAAAAAATTTTTCAACTTTTTTTCAAATTTCCCCCCAAGGGATATATATTTTACCCACACATTTGG
The DNA here is from genome assembly GCF_046119375.1 of Phyllobates terribilis. Lineage (NCBI taxonomy): Eukaryota > Metazoa > Chordata > Amphibia > Anura > Dendrobatidae > Phyllobates > Phyllobates terribilis. The sequence goes on along the minus strand of NW_027364489.1, from coordinate 20,799 downwards.
AGCCCTCCTGGGATGCCCTCTAACATACTATAACCTCATTTAGCGGAGATTTTCACAAAAAAAGTGAAATTTTCAAAAAGTCAGAAATTTTGCAAAAAACGACTAAGTATGAAGGACTCATCGGGTGAATTGCTCTGGAACTGAAATCGGATGCGCGCACTGACATGCTCCCCTCTCTGGAAGTCTGAGACATGTGTGAAAATTTTCTAAGTCCAGAAAAAAAAATTTTTTCAACTTTTTTTCAAATTTCCCCTCAAGGGATATATATTTTACCCACACATTTGGAGCCCTCCTGGGATGCCCTCTAATATACTATAACCTCATTTAGCGGAGATTTTCACAAAAAAGTGAAATTTTCAAAAAGTTAAATTTTTTCCAAAAAACGACTAAGTATGAAGGACTCATCGGGTGAATTGCTCTGGAACTGAAATCGGATGCGCGCACTGACATGCTCCCCTCTCTGGAAGTCTGAGACATGTGTGAAAATTTTCTAAGTCCAGAAAAAAAAATTTTTTCAACTTTTTTTCAAATTTCCCCCCAAGGGATATATATTTTACCCACACATTTGGAGCCCTCCTGGGATGCCCTCTAACATACTATAACCTCATTTAGCGGAGATTTTCACAAAAAAGTGAAATTTTCAAAAAGTTAAATTTTTTCCAAAAAACGACTAAGTATGAAGGACTCATCGGGTGAATTGCTCTGGAACTAAAATCGGATGCGCGCACTGACATGCTCCCCTCTCTGGAAGTCTGAGACATGTGTGAAAATTTTCTAAGTCCAGAAAAAAAAATTTTCAACTTTTTTTCAAATTTCCCCCAAGGGATATATATTTTACCCACACATTTGGATCCCTCCTGGGATGCCCTCTAACATACTATAAACTCATTTAGCAGAGATTTTCACAAAAAAGTGACATTTTCAAAAAGTTAAATTTTTTCCAAAAAACGACTAAGTATGAAGGACTCATCGGGTGAAACGCTCTGGAACTGAAATCGGATGCGCTTACAGACATGCTCCCCTCTCTGGAAGTCTGAGACATGTGTGAAAATTTCCTAAGTCCAGAAAAAAAAAATTTTTCAACTTTTTTTCAAATGTCCCCCCAAGGAATATATATTTTACCCACACATTTGGAGCCCTCCTGGGATGCCCTCTAACATACTATAACCTCATATAACATACTATAACCTCATTTAGCGGAGGTTTTCACAAAAAAGTGAAATTTTCAAAAAGTCAGAAATTTTGCAAAAAACGACTAAGTATGAAGGACTCATCGGGTGAATCTCTTTGGAACTGAAATCGGATGCGCGCACTGACATGCTCCCCTCTCTGGAAGTCTGAGACATGTGTGAAAATTTTCTAAGTCCAGAAAAAAAAAATTTTTCAACTTTTTTTCAAATTTCCCCCCAAGGGATATATATTTTACCCTCACATTTGGATCCCTCCTGGGATGCCCTCTAACATACTATAACCTCATTTAGCGGAGATTTTCACAAAAAAGTGAAATTTTCAAAAAGTTAAATTTTTTCCAAAAAACGACTAAGTATGAAGGACTCATCGGGTGAAACGCTCTGGAACTGAAATCGGATGCGCGCACTGACATGCTCCCCTCTCTGGAAGTCTGAGACATGTGTGAAAATTTTCTAAGTCCAGAAAAAAAAATTTTTTCAACTTTTTTTCAAATTTCCCCCCAAGGGATATATATTTTACCCACACATTTGGAGCCCTCCTGGGATGCCCTCTAACATACTATAACCTCATTTAGCGGAGATTTTCACAAAAAAGTGAAATTTTCAAAAAGTTAAATTTTTTCCAAAAAACGACTAAGTATGAAGGACTCATCGGGTGAAACGCTCTGGAACTGAAATCGGATGCGCTTACAGACATGCTCCCCTCTCAGGAAGTCTGAGACATGTGTGAAAATTTTCTAAGTCCAGAAAAAAAAATTTTTTCAACTTTTTTTCAAATTTCCCCCCAAGGTATATATATTTTACCCACACATTTGGAGCCCTCCTGGGATGCCCTCTAACATACTATAACCTCATTTAGCGGAGATTTTCACAAAAAAGTGAAATTTTCAAAAAGTCAGAAATTTTGCAAAAAATGACTAAGTATGAAGGACTCATCGGGTGAATCGCTCTGGAACTGAAATCGGATGAGCGCACTGACATGCTTCCCTCTCTGGAAGTCTGAGACATGTGTAAAAATTTTCTAAGTCCAGAAAAAAAATTTTTTTCAACTTTTTTTCAAATTTCCCCCCAAGGGATATATATTTTACCCACACATTTGGAGCCCTCCTGGGATGCCCTCTAACATACTATAACCTCATTTAGCGGAGATTTTCACAAAAAAGTGAAATTTTCAAAAAGTTAAATTTTTTCCAAAAAACGACTAAGTATGAAGGACTCATCGGGTGAAACGCTCTGGAACTGAAATCGGATGCGCTTACAGACATGCTCATCTCTCTGGAAGTCTGAGACATGTGTGGAAATTTTCTAAGTCCAGAAAAAAAAAAATTTTCAACTTTTTTTCAAATGTCCCCCCAAGGGATATATATTTTACCCACACATTTGGAGCCCTCCTGGGATGCCCTCTAACATACTATAACCTCATATAACATACTATAACCTCATTTAGTGGAGATTTTCACAAAAAAGTGAAATTTTCAAAAAGTCAGAAATTTTGCAAAAAATGACTAAGTATGAAGGACTCATCGGGTGAATCTCTTTGGAACTGAAATCGGATGCGCGCACTGACATGCTCCCCTCTCTGGAAGTCTGAGACATATGTGAAAACTTTCTAAGTCCAGAAAAAAAAAATTTTTCAACTTTTTTTCAAATGTCCCCCCAAGGGATATATATTTTATCCACACATTTGGAGCCCTCCTGGGATGCCCTCTAACATACTATAACCTCATTTAGCGGAGATTTTCACAAAAAAGTGAAATTTTCAAAAAGTCAGAAATTTTGCAAAAAACGACTAAGTATGAAGGACTCATCGGGTGAAACGCTCTGGAACTGAAATCGGATGCACTTACAGACATGCTCCCCTCTCTGGAAGTCGGAGACATGTGTGAAAATTTTCTAAGTCCAGAAAAAAAAATTTTTTCAACTTTTTTTCAAATTTCCCCCCAAGGGATATATATTTTACCCACACATTTGGAGCCCTCCTGGGATGCCCTCTAACATACTATAACCTCATTTAGCGGAGATTTTCACAAAAAAGTGAAATTTTCAAAAAGTCAGAAATTTTGCAAAAAATGACTAAGTATGAAGGACTCATCGGGTGGATCGCTCTGGAACTGAAATCGGATGCGCGCACTGACATGCTTCCCTCTCTGGAAGTCTGAGACATGTGTAAAAATTTTCTAAGTCCAGAAAAAAATTTTTTTTAAACTTTTTTTCAAATTTCCCCCCAAGGGATATATATTTTACCCACACATTTGGATCCCTCCTGGGATGCCCTCTAACATACTATAAACTCATTTAGCGGAGATTTTCACAAAAAAGTGAAATTTTCAAAAAGTTACATTTTTTCCAAAAAACGACTAAGTATGAAGGACTCATCGGGTGAAACGCTCTGGAACTGAAATCGGATGCGCTTACAGACATGCTCCCCTCTCTGGAAGTCTGAGACATGTGTGAAAATTTTCTAAGTCCAGAAAAAAAATTTTTTCAACTTTTTTTCAAATTTCCCCCCAAGGGATATATATTTTACCCACACATTTGGAGCCCTCCTGGGATGCCCTCTAACATACTATAACCTCATTTAGCGGAGATTTTCACAAAAAAGTGAAATTTTCAAAAAGTTAAATTTTTTCCAAAAAACGACTAAGTATGAAGGACTCATCGGGTGAAACGCTCTGGAACTGAAATCGGATGCGCTTACAGACATGCTCCCCTCTCTGGAAGTCTGAGACATATGTGAAAACTTTCTAAGTCCAGAAAAAAAAAATTTTTCAACTTTTTTTCAAATGTCCCCCCAAGGGATATATATTTTATCCACACATTTGGAGCCCTCCTGGGATGCCCTCTAACATACTATAACCTCATTTAGCGGAGATTTTCACAAAAAAGTGAAATTTTCAAAAAGTCAGAAATTTTGCAAAAAACGACTAAGTATGAAGGACTCATCGGGTGAAACGCTCTGGAACTGAAATCGGATGCACTTACAGACATGCTCCCCTCTCTGGAAGTCGGAGACATGTGTGAAAATTTTCTAAGTCCAGAAAAAAAAATTTTTTCAACTTTTTTTCAAATTTCCCCCCAAGGGATATATATTTTACCCACACATTTGGAGCCCTCCTGGGATGCCCTCTAACATACTATAACCTCATTTAGCGGAGATTTTCACAAAAAAGTTAAATTTTCAAAAAGTCAGAAATTTTGCAAAAAATGACTAAGTATGAAGGACTCATCGGGTGGATCGCTCTGGAACTGAAATCGGATGCGCGCACTGACATGCTTCCCTCTCTGGAAGTCTGAGACATGTGTAAAAATTTTCTAAGTCCAGAAAAAAATTTTTTTTAAACTTTTTTTCAAATTTCCCCCCAAGGGATATATATTTTACCCACACATTTGGATCCCTCCTGGGATGCCCTCTAACATACTATAAACTCATTTAGCGGAGATTTTCACAAAAAAGTGAAATTTTCAAAAAGTTACATTTTTTCCAAAAAACGACTAAGTATGAAGGACTCATCGGGTGAAACGCTCTGGAACTGAAATCGGATGCGCTTACAGACATGCTCCCCTCTCTGGAAGTCTGAGACATGTGTGAAAATTTTCTAAGTCCAGAAAAAAAAATTTTTTCAACTTTTTTTCAAATTTCCCCCCAAGGTATATATATTTTACCCACACATTTGGAGCCCTCCTGGGATGCCCTCTAACATACTATAACCTCATTTAGCGGAGATTTTCACAAAAAAAGTGAAATTTTCAAAAAGTCAGAAATTTTGCAAAAAATGACTAAGTATGAAGGACTCATCGGGTGAATCTCTTTGGAACTGAAATCGGATGCGCGCACTGACATGCTCCCCTCTCTGGAAGTCTGAGACATGTGTGAAAATTTTCTAAGTCCAGAAAAAAAAATTTTTTCAACTTTTTTTCAAATTTCCCCCCAAGGGATATATATTTTACCCACACATTTGGATCCCTCCTGGGATGCCCTCTAACATACTATAACCTCATTTAGCGGAGATTTTCACAAAAAAGTGAAATTTTCAAAAAGTTACATTTTTTCCAAAAAACGACTAAGTATGAAGGACTCATCGGATGAAACGCTCTGGAACTGAAATCGGATGCGCTTACAGACATGCTCACCTCTCTGGAAGTCTGAGACATGTGTGAAAATTTTCTAAGTCCAGAAAAAAAAATTTTTTCAACTTTTTTTCAAATTTCCCCCCAAGGTATATATATTTTACCCACACATTTGGAGCCCTCCTGGGATGCCCTCTAACATACTATAACCTCATTTAGCGGAGATTTTCACAAAAAAAGTGAAATTTTCAAAAAGTCAGAAATTTTGCAAAAAATGACTAAGTATGAAGGACTCATCGGGTGAATCTCTTTGGAACTGAAATCGGATGCGTGCACTGACATGCTCCCCTCTCTGGAAGTCTGAGACATGTGTGAAAATTTTCTAAGTCCAGAAAAAAAAAATTTTTCAACTTTTTTTCAAATTTCCCCCCAAGGGATATATATTTTACCCTCACATTTGGATCCCTCCTGGGATGCCCTCTAACATACTATAACCTCATTTAGCGGAGATTTTCACAAAAAAGTGAAATTTTCAAAAAGTTAAATTTTTTCCAAAAAACGACTAAGTATGAAGGACTCATCGGGTGAAACGCTCTGGAACTGAAATCGGATGCGCGCACTGACATGCTCCCCTCTCTGGAAGTCTGAGACATGTGTGAAAATTTTCTAAGTCCAGAAAAAAAAAATTTTTCAACTTTTTTTCAAATTTCCCCCCAAGGGATATATATTTTACCCACACATTTGGAGCCCTCCTGGGATGCCCTCTAACATACTATAACCTCATTTAGCGGAGATTTTCACAAAAAAGTGAAATTTTCAAAAAGTTAAATTTTTTCCAAAAAACGACTAAGTATGAAGGACTCATCGGGTGAAACGCTCTGGAACTGAAATCGGATGCGCTTACAGACATGCTCCCCTCTCAGGAAGTCTGAGACATGTGTGAAAATTTTCTAAGTCCAGAAAAAAAAATTTTTTCAACTTTTTTTCAAATTTCCCCCCAAGGGATATATATTTTACCCACACATTTGGAGCCCTCCTGGGATGCCCTCTAACATACTATAACCTCATTTAGCGGAGATTTTCACAAAAAAGTGAAATTTTCAAAAAGTTAAATTTTTTCCAAAAAACGACTAAGTATGAAGGACTCATCGGGTGAAACGCTCTGGAACTGAAATCGGATGCGCTTACAGACATGCTCCCCTCTCAGGAAGTCTGAGACATGTGTGAAAATTTTCTAAGTCCAGAAAAAAAAATTTTTTCAACTTTTTTTCAAATTTCCCCCCAAGGTATATATATTTTACCCACACATTTGGAGCCCTCCTGGGATGCCCTCTAACATACTATAACCTCATTTAGCGGAGATTTTCACAAAAAAGTGAAATTTTCAAAAAGTCAGAAATTTTGCAAAAAATGACTAAGTATGAAGGACTCATCGGGTGAATCGCTCTGGAACTGAAATCGGATGAGCGCACTGACATGCTTCCCTCTCTGGAAGTCTGAGACATGTGTAAAAATTTTCTAAGTCCAGAAAAAAAATTTTTTTCAACTTTTTTTCAAATTTCCCCCCAAGGGATATATATTTTACCCACACATTTGGAGCCCTCCTGGGATGCCCTCTAACATACTATAACCTCATTTAGCGGAGATTTTCACAAAAAAGTGAAATTTTCAAAAAGTTAAATTTTTTCCAAAAAACGACTAAGTATGAAGGACTCATCGGGTGAAACGCTCTGGAACTGAAATCGGATGCGCTTACAGACATGCTCCCCTCTCTGGAAGTCTGAGACATATGTGAAAACTTTCTAAGTCCAGAAAAAAAAAATTTTTCAACTTTTTTTCAAATGTCCCCCCAAGGGATATATATTTTATCCACACATTTGGAGCCCTCCTGGGATGCCCTCTAACATACTATAACCTCATTTAGCGGAGATTTTCACAAAAAAGTGAAATTTTCAAAAAGTCAGAAATTTTGCAAAAAACGACTAAGTATGAAGGACTCATCGGGTGAAACGCTCTGGAACTGAAATCGGATGCACTTACAGACATGCTCCCCTCTCTGGAAGTCGGAGACATGTGTGAAAATTTTCTAAGTCCAGAAAAAAAAATTTTTTCAACTTTTTTTCAAATTTCCCCCCAAGGGATATATATTTTACCCACACATTTGGAGCCCTCCTGGGATGCCCTCTAACATACTATAACCTCATTTAGCGGAGATTTTCACAAAAAAGTGAAATTTTCAAAAAGTCAGAAATTTTGCAAAAAATGACTAAGTATGAAGGACTCATCGGGTGGATCGCTCTGGAACTGAAATCGGATGCGCGCACTGACATGCTTCCCTCTCTGGAAGTCTGAGACATGTGTAAAAATTTTCTAAGTCCAGAAAAAAATTTTTTTTAAACTTTTTTTCAAATTTCCCCCCAAGGGATATATATTTTACCCACACATTTGGATCCCTCCTGGGATGCCCTCTAACATACTATAAACTCATTTAGCGGAGATTTTCACAAAAAAGTGAAATTTTCAAAAAGTTACATTTTTTCCAAAAAACGACTAAGTATGAAGGACTCATCGGATGAAACGCTCTGGAACTGAAATCGGATGCGCTGACAGACATGCTCACCTCTCTGGAAGTCTGAGACATGTGTGAAAATTTTCTAAGTCCAGAAAAAAAAATTTTTTCAACTTTTTTTCAAATTTCCCCCCAAGGTATATATATTTTACCCACACATTTGGAGCCCTCCTGGGATGCCCTCTAACATACTATAACCTCATTTAGCGGAGATTTTCACAAAAAAAGTGAAATTTTCAAAAAGTCAGAAATTTTGCAAAAAATGACTAAGTATGAAGGACTCATCGGGTGGATCGCTCTGGAACTGAAATCGGATGCGCGCACTGACATGCTTCCCTCTCTGGAAGTCTGAGACATGTGTAAAAATTTTCTAAGTCCAGAAAAAAATTTTTTTTAAACTTTTTTTCAAATTTCCCCCCAAGGGATATATATTTTACCCACACATTTGGATCCCTCCTGGGATGCCCTCTAACATACTATAAACTCATTTAGCGGAGATTTTCACAAAAAAGTGAAATTTTCAAAAAGTTACATTTTTTCCAAAAAACGACTAAGTATGAAGGACTCATCGGATGAAACGCTCTGGAACTGAAATCGGATGCGCTGACAGACATGCTCACCTCTCTGGAAGTCTGAGACATGTGTGAAAATTTTCTAAGTCCAGAAAAAAAAATTTTTTCAACTTTTTTTCAAATTTCCCCCCAAGGTATATATATTTTACCCACACATTTGGAGCCCTCCTGGGATGCCCTCTAACATACTATAACCTCATTTAGCGGAGATTTTCACAAAAAAAGTGAAATTTTCAAAAAGTCAGAAATTTTGCAAAAAATGACTAAGTATGAAGGACTCATCGGGTGAATCTCTTTGGAACTGAAATCGGATGCGTGCACTGACATGCTCCCCTCTCTGGAAGTCTGAGACATGTGTGAAAATTTTCTAAGTCCAGAAAAAAAAAATTTTTCAACTTTTTTTCAAATTTCCCCCCAAGGGATATATATTTTACCCTCACATTTGGATCCCTCCTGGGATGCCCTCTAACATACTATAACCTCATTTAGCGGAGATTTTCACAAAAAAGTGAAATTTTCAAAAAGTTAAATTTTTTCCAAAAAACGACTAAGTATGAAGGACTCATCGGGTGAAACGCTCTGGAACTGAAATCGGATGCGCGCACTGACATGCTCCCCTCTCTGGAAGTCTGAGACATGTGTGAAAATTTTCTAAGTCCAGAAAAAAAAAATTTTTCAACTTTTTTTCAAATTTCCCCCCAAGGGATATATATTTTACCCACACATTTGGAGCCCTCCTGGGATGCCCTCTAACATACTATAACCTCATTTAGCGGAGATTTTCACAAAAAAGTGAAATTTTCAAAAAGTTAAATTTTTTCCAAAAAACGACTAAGTATGAAGGACTCATCGGGTGAAACGCTCTGGAACTGAAATCGGATGCGCTTACAGACATGCTCCCCTCTCAGGAAGTCTGAGACATGTGTGAAAATTTTCTAAGTCCAGAAAAAAAAATTTTTTCAACTTTTTTTCAAATTTCCCCCCAAGGTATATATATTTTACCCACACATTTGGAGCCCTCCTGGGATGCCCTCTAACATACTATAACCTCATATAACATACTATAACCTCATTTAGTGGAGATTTTCACAAAAAAGTGAAATTTTCAAAAAGTCAGAAATTTTGCAAAAAATGACTAAGTATGAAGGACTCATCTTGTGAATCGCTCTGGAACTGAAATCGGATGCGCTTACAGACATGCTCCCCTCTCTGGAAGTCTGAGACATATGTGAAAACTTTCTAAGTCCAGAAAAAAAAAATTTTTCAACTTTTTTTCAAATGTCCCCCCAAGGGATATATATTTTATCCACACATTTGGAGCCCTCCTGGGATGCCCTCTAACATACTATAACCTCATTTAGCGGAGATTTTCACAAAAAAGTGAAATTTTCAAAAAGTCAGAAATTTTGCAAAAAACGACTAAGTATGAAGGACTCATCGGGTGAAACGCTCTGGAACTGAAATCGGATGCACTTACAGACATGCTCCCCTTTCTGGAAGTCTGAGACATGTGTGAAAATTTTCTAAGTCCAGAAAAAAAAAATTTTTCAACTTTTTTTCAAATTTCCCCCGAAGGGATACATATTTTACCCACACATTTGGAGCCCTCCTGCGATGCCCTCTAACATACTATAACCTCATTTAGCGGAGATTTTCACAAAAAAGTGAAATTTTCAAAAAGTCAGAAATTTTGCAAAAAACGACTAAGTATGAAGGACTCATCGGGTGAATTGCCCTGGAACTGAAATCGGATGCGCGCACTGACATGCTCCCCTCTCTGGAAGTCTGAGACATGTGTGAAAATTTTCTAAGTCCAGAAAAAAAAATTTTTTCAACTTTTTTTCAAATTTCCCCCCAAGGGATATATATTTTACCCACACATTTGGAGCCCTCCTGGGATGCCCTCTAACATACTATAACCTCATTTAGCGGAGATTTTCACAAAAAAGTGAAATTTTCAAAAAGTCAGAAATTTTGCAAAAAACGACTAAGTATGAAGGACTCATCGGGTGAATTGCTCTGGAACTGAAATCGGATGCGCGCACTGACATGCTCCCCTCTCTGGAAGTCTGAGACATGTGTGAAAATTTTCTAAGTCCAGAAAAAAAATTTTTTTCAACTTTTTTTCAAATTTCCCCCCAAGGGATATATATTTTACCCACACATTTGGAGCCCTCCTAGGATGCCCTCTAACATACTATAACCTCATTTAGCGGAGATTTTCACAAAAAAGTGAAATTTTCAAAAAGTTAAATTTTTTCCAAAAAACGACTAAGTATGAAGGACTCATCGGGTGAAACGCTCTGGAACTGAAATCGGATGCGCTTACAGACATGCTCCCCTCTCTGGAAGTCTGAGACATGTGTGGAAATTTTCTAAGTCCAGAAAAAAAAAATTTTCAACTTTTTTTCAAATGTCCCCCCAAGGGATATATATTTTACCCACACATTTGGAGCCCTCCTGGGATGCCCTCTAACATACTATAACCTCATTTAGCGGAGATTTTCACAAAAAAGTGAAATTTTCAAAAAGTCAGAAATTTTGCAAAAAACGACTAAGTATGAAGGACTCATCGGGTGAAACGCTCTGGAACTGAAATCGGATGCACTTACAGACATGCTCCCCTTTCTGGAAGTCTGAGACATGTGTGAAAATTTTCTAAGTCCAGAAAAAAAAAATTTTTCAACTTTTTTTCAAATTTCCCCCCAAGGGATACATATTTTACCCACACATTTGGAGCACTCCTGCGATGCCCTCTAACATACTATAACCTCATTTAGCGGAGATTTTCACAAAAAAGTGAAATTTTCAAAAAGTCAGAAATTTTGCAAAAAACGACTAAGTATGAAGGACTCATCGGGTGAATTGCCCTGGAACTGAAATCGGATGCGCGCACTGACATGCTCCCCTCTCTGGAAGTCTGAGACATGTGTGAAAATTTTCTAAGTCCAGAAAAAAAAAATTTTTCAACTTTTTTTCAAATTTCCCCCCAAGGGATATATATTTTACCCACACATTTGGAGCCCTCCTGGGATGCCCTCTAACATACTATAACCTCATTTAGCGGAGATTTTCACAAAAAAGTGAAATTTTCAAAAAGTCAGAAATTTTGCAAAAAATGACTAAGTATGAAGGACTCATCGCTTGGATCGCTCTGGAACTGAAATCGGATGCGCGCACTGACATGCTTCCCTCTCTGGAAGTCTGAGACATGTGTAAAAATTTTCTAAGTCCAGAAAAAAAATTTTTTTAAACTTTTTTTCAAATTTCCCCCCAAGGGATATATATTTTACCCACACATTTGGATCCCTCCTGGGATGCCCTCTAACATACTATAAACTCATTTAGCGGAGATTTTCACAAAAAAGTGAAATTTTCAAAAAGTTACATTTTTTCCAAAAAACGACTAAGTATGAAGGACTCATCGGGTGAAACGCTCTGGAACTGAAATCGGATGCGCTTACAGACATGCTCCCCTCTCTGGAAGTCTGAGACGTGTGAAAATTTTCTAAGTCCAGAAAAAAATTTTTTTTCAACTTTTTTTCAAATTTCCCCCCAAGGTATATATATTTTACCCACACATTTGGAGCCCTCCTGGGATGCCCTCTAACATACTATAACCTCATTTAGCGGAGATTTTCACAAAAAAAGTGAAATTTTCAAAAAGTCAGAAATTTTGCAAAAAATGACTAAGTATGAAGGACTCATCGGGTGAATCTCTTTGGAACTGAAATCGGATGCGCGCACTGACATGCTCCCCTCTCTGGAAGTCTGAGACATGTGTGAAAATTTTCTAAGTCCAGAAAAAAAAATTTTTTCAACTTTTTTTCAAATTTCCCCCCAAGGGATATATATTTTACCCACACATTTGGATCCCTCCTGGGATGCCCTCTAACATACTATAACCTCATTTAGCGGAGATTTTCACAAAAAAGTGAAATTTTCAAAAAGTTAAATTTTTTCCAAAAAACGACTAAGCATGAAGGACTCATCGGGTGAAACGCTCTGGAACTGAAATCGGATGTGTGCACTGACATGCTCCCCTCTCTGGAAGTCTGAGACATGTGTGAAAATTTTCTAAGTCCAGAAAAAAAAATTTTTTCAACTTTTTTTCAAATTTCCCCCCAAGGGATATATATTTTACCCACACATTTGGAGCCCTCCTGGGATGCCCTCTAACATACTATAACCTCATTTAGCGGAGATTTTCACAAAAAAGTGAAATTTTCAAAAAGTTAAATTTTTTCCAAAAAACGACTAAGTATGAAGGACTCATCGGGTGAAACGCTCTGGAACTGAAATCGGATGCGCTTACAGACATGCTCCCCTCTCTGGAAGTCTGAGACATGTGTGGAAATTTTCTAAGTCCAGAAAAAAAAAATTTTCAACTTTTTTTCAAATGTCCTCCCAAGGGATATATATTTTACCCACACATTTGGAGCCCTCCTGGGATGCCCTCTAACATACTATAACCTCATTTAGCGGAGATTTTCACAAAAAAGTGAAATTTTCAAAAAGTCAGAAATTTTGCAAAAAACGACTAAGTATGAAGGACTCATCGGGTGAAACGCTCTGGAACTGAAATCGGATGCGCTTACAGACATGCTCCCCTCTCTGGAAGTCTGAGACATGTGTGAAAATTTTCTAAGTCCAGAAAAAAAAATTTTTTCAACTTTTTTTCAAATTTCCCCCCAAGGTATATATATTTTACCCACACATTTGGAGCCCTCCTGGGATGCCCTCTAACATACTATAACCTCATTTAGCGGAGATTTTCACAAAAAAGTGAAATTTTCAAAAAGTTAAATTTTTTCCAAAAAACGACTAAGTATGAAGGACTCATCGGGTGAAACGCTCTGGAACTGAAATCGGATGTGCGCACTGACATGCTCCCCTCTCTGGAAGTCTGAGACATGTGTGAAAATTTTCTAAGTCCAGAAAAAAAAAATTTTTCAACTTTTTTTCAAATTTCCCCCCAGGGGATATATATTTTACCCACACATTTGGAGCCCTCCTGGGATGCCCTCTAACATACTATAACCTCATTTAGCGGAGATTTTCACAAAAAAGTGAAATTTTCAAAAAGTTAAATTTTTTCCAAAAAACGACTAAGTATGAAGGACTCATTGGGTGAAACGCTCTGGAACTGAAATCGGATGCGCTTACAGACATGCTCCCCTCTCTGGAAGTCTGAGACATGTGTGGAAATTTTCTAAGTCCAGAAAAAAAAAAATTTTCAACTTTTTTTCAAATGTCCTCCCAAGGGATATATATTTTACCCACACATTTGGAGCCCTCCTGGGATGCCCGCTAACATACTATAACCTCATATAACATACTATAACCTCATTTAGCGGAGATTTTCACAAAAAAGTGAAATTTTCAAAAAGTCAGAAATTTTGCAAAAAACGACTAAGTATGAAGGACTCATCGGGTGAAACGCTCTGGAACTGAAATCGGATGCGCTTACAGACATGCTCCCCTCTCTGGAAGTCTGAGACATGTGTGAAAATTTTCTAAGTCCAGAAAAAAAATTTTTTTCAACTTTTTTTCAAATTTCCCCCCAAGGTATATATATTTTACCCACACATTTGGAGCCCTCCTGGGATGCCCTCTAACATACTATAACCTCATTTAGCAGAGATTTTCACAAAAAAAGTGAAATTTTCAAAAAGTCAGAAATTTTGCAAAAAATGACTAAGTATGAAGGACTCATCGGGTGAATCTCTTTGGAACTGAAATCGGATGCGCGCACTGACATGCTCCCCTCTCTGGAAGTCTGAGACATGTGTGAAAATTTTCTAAGTCCAGAAAAAAAAATTTTTTCAACTTTTTTTCAAATTTCCCCCCAAGGGATATATATTTTACCCACACATTTGGATCCCTCCTGGGATGCCCTCTAACATACTATAACCTCATTTAGCGGAGATTTTCACAAAAAAGTGAAATTTTCAAAAAGTTAAATTTTTTCCAAAAAACGACTAAGTATGAAGGACTCATCGGGTGAATCTCTTTGGAACTGAAATCGGATGCGCGCACTGACATGCTCCCCTCTCTGGAAGTCTGAGACATGTGTGAAAATTCTCGAAGTCCAGAAAAAAAAATTTTTTCAACTTTTTTTCAAATTTCCCCCCAAGGGATATATATTTTACCCACACATTTGGATCCCTCCTGGGATGCCCTCTAACATACTATAACCTCATTTAGCGGAGATTTTCACAAAAAAGTGAAATTTTCAAAAAGTCAGAAATTTTGCAAAAAACGACTAAGTATGAAGGACTCATCGGGTGAATCTCTTTGGAACTGAAATCGTATGCGCGCATTGACATGCTCCCCTCTCTGGAAGTCTGAGACATGTGTGAAAATTTTCTAAGTCCAGAAAAAAAAAATTTTCAACTTTTTTTCAAATTTCCCCCCAAGGTATATATATTTTACCCACACATTTGGAGCCCTCCTGGGATGCCCTCTAACATACTATAACCTCATTTAGCGAAGATTTTCACAAAAACGTGAAATTTTCAAAAATTCAGAAATTTTGCAAAAAACGACTAAATATGAAGGACTCATCTGGTGAAACGCTCTGGAACTGAAATCGGATGCGCTTACAGACATGCTCCCCTCTCTGGAAGTCTGAGACATGTGTGAAAATTTTCTAAGTCCAGAAAAAAAAATTTTTCAACTTTTTTTCAAATTTCCCCCCAAGGGATATACATTTTACCCACACATTTGGAGCCCTCCTGGGATGCCCTCTAACATACTATAACCTCATTTAGCGGAGATTTTCACAAAAAAGTGAAATTTTCAAAAAGTTACATTTTTTCCAAAAAACGACTAAGTATGAAGGACTCATCGGGTGAAACGCTCTGGAACTGAAATCGGATGCACTTACAGACATGCTCCCCTCTCTGGAAGTCTGAGACATGTGTGAAAATTTTCTAAGTCCAGAAAAAAAAAATTTTTCAACTTTTTTTCAAATGTCCCCCCAAGGGATATATATTTTACCCACACATTTGGAGCCCTCCTGGGATGCCCTCTAACATACTATAACCTCATTTAGCGGAAATTTTCACTAAAAAGTGAAATTTTCAAAAAGTCAGAAATTTTGCAAAAAATGACTAAGTATGAAGGACTCATCGGGTGAATCTCTTTGGAACTGAAATCGTATGCGCGCACTGACATGCTCCCCTCTCTGGAAGTCTGAGACATGTGTGAAAATTTTCTAAGTCCAGAAAAAAAAATTTTTCAACTTTTTTTCAAATTTCCCCCCAAGGTATATATATTTTACCCACACATTTGGAGCCCTCCTGGGATGCCCTCTAACATACTATAACCTCATTTAGCGGAGATTTTCACAAAAAAGTGAAATTTTCAAAAATTCAGAAATTTTGCAAAAAACGACTAAATATGAAGGACTCATCGGGTGAAACGCTCTGGAACTGAAATCGGATGCGCTTACAGACATGCTCCCCTCTCTGGAAGTCTGAGACATGTGTGAAAATTTTCTAAGTCCAGAAAAAAAAAATTTTCAACTTTTTTTCAAATTTCCCCCCAAGGGATACATATTTTACTCACACATTTGGAGCCCTCCTGTGATGCCCTCTAACATACTATAACCTCATTTAGCGGAGATTTTCACAAAAAAGTGAAATTTTCAAAAAGTCAGAAATTTTGCAAAAAACGACTAAGTATGAAGGACTCATCGGGTGAAACGCTCTGGAACTGAAATCGGATGCACTTACAGACATGCTCCTCTCTCTGGAAGTCTGAGACATGTGTGAAAATTTTCTAAGTCCAGAAAAAAAAAATTTTTCAACTTTTTTTCAAATGTCCCCCCAAGGGATATATATTTTACCCACACATTTGGAGCCCTCCTGTGATGCCCTCTAACATACTATAACCTCATTTAGCGGAGATTTTCACAAAAAAGTGAAATTATCAAAAAGTCAGAAATTTTGCAAAAAACGACTAAGTATGAAGGACTCATCGGGTGAATTGCTCTGGAACTGAAATCGGATGCGCGCACTGACATGCTCCCCTCTCTGGAAGTCTGAGACATGTGTGAAAATTTTCTAAGTCCAGAAAAAAAAAATTTTTCAACTTTTTTTCAAATTTCCCCCCAAGGGATATATATTTTACCCACACATTTGAAGCCCTCCTGGGATGCCCTCTAACATACTATAACCTCATTTAGCGGAGATTTTCACAAAAAAGTGAAATTTTCAAAAAGTTACATTTTTTCCAAAAAACGACTAAGTATGAAGGACTCATCGGGTGAATCTCTTTGGAACTGAAATCGTATGCGCGCACTGACATGCTCCCCTCTCTGGAAGTCTGAGACATGTGTGAAAATTTTCTAAGTCCAGAAAAAAAAAAATTTTCAACTTTTTTTCAAATTTCCCCCCAAGGTATATATATTTTACCCACACATTTGGAGCCCTCCTGGGATGCCCTCTAACATACTATAACCTCATTTAGCGGAGATTTTCACAAAAAAGTGAAATTTTCAAAAATTCAGAAATTTTGCAAAAAACGACTAAATATGAAGGACTCATCAGGTGAAACGCTCTGGAACTGAAATCGGATGCGCTTACAGACATGCTCCCCTCTCTGGAAGTCTGAGACATGTGTGAAAATTTTCTAAGTCCAGAAAAAAAAAATTTTCAACTTTTTTTCAAATTTCCCCCCAAGGGATACATATTTTACTCACACATTTGGAGCCCTCCTGTGATGCCCTCTAACATACTATAACCTCATTTAGCGGAGATTTTCACAAAAAAGTGAAATTTTCAAAAAGTCAGAAATTTTGCAAAAAACGACTAAGTATGAAGGACTCATCGGGTGAAACGCTCTGGAACTGAAATCGGATGCACTTACAGACATGCTCCTCTCTCTGGAAGTCTGAGACATGTGTGAAAATTTTCTAAGTCCAGAAAAAAAAAATTTTTCAACTTTTTTTCAAATGTCCCCCCAAGGGATATATATTTTACCCACACATTTGGAGCCCTCCTGGGATGCCCTCTAACATACTATAACCTCATTTAGTGGAAATTTTCACAAAAAAGTGAAATTTTCAAAAAGTCAGAAATTTTGCAAAAAATGACTAAGTATGAAGGACTCATCGGGTGAATCTCTTTGGAACTGAAATCGTATGCGCGCACTGACATGCTCCCCTCTCTGGAAGTCTGAGACATGTGTGAAAATTTTCTAAGTCCAGAAAAAAAAAATTTTCAACTTTTTTTCAAATTTCCCCCCAAGGTATATATATTTTACCCACACATTTGGAGCCCTCCTGGGATGCCCTCTAACATACTATAACCTCATTTAGCGGAGATTTTCACAAAAAAGTGAAATTTTCAAAAATTCAGAAATTTTGCAAAAAACGACTAAGTATGAAGGACTCATCGGGTGAATTGCTCTGGAACTGAAATCGGATGCGCGCACTGACATGCTCCCCTCTCTGGAAGTCTGAGACATGTGTGAAAATTTTCTAAGTCCAGAAAAAAAAAATTTTTCAACTTTTTTTCAAATTTCCCCCCAAGGGATATATATTTTACCCACACATTTGGAGCCCTCCTGGGATGCCCTCTAACATACTATAACCTCATTTAGCGGAGATTTTCACAAAAAAGTGAAATTTTCAAAAAGTTACATTTTTTCCAAAAAACGACTAAGTATGAAGGACTCATCGGGTGAAACGCTCCGGAACTGAAATCGGATGCACTTACAGACATGCTCCCCTCTCTGGAAGTCTGAGACATGTGTGAAAATTTTCTAAGTCCAGAAAAAAAAAAATTTTCAACTTTTTTTCAAATGTCCCCCCAAGGGATATATATTTTACCCACACATTTGGAGCCCTCCTGGGATGCCCTCTAACATACTATAACCTCATTTAGCGGAAATTTTCACAAAAAAGTGAAATTTTCAAAAAGTCAGAAATTTTGCAAAAAATGACTAAGTATGAAGGACTCTTTGGGTGAATCTCTTTGGAACTGAAATCGTATGCGCGCACTGACATGCTCCCCTCTCTGGAAGTCTGAGACATGTGTGAAAATTTTCTAAGTCCAGAAAAAAAAAATTTTTCAACTTTTTTTCAAATTTCCCCCCAAGGTATATATATTTTACCCACACATTTGGAGCCCTCCTGGGATGCCCTCTAACATACTATAACCTCATTTAGCGGAGATTTTCACAAAAAAGTGAAATTTTCAAAAATTCAGAAATTTTGCAAAAAACGACTAAGTATGAAGGACTCATCGGGTGAATTGCTCTGGAACTGAAATCGGATGCGCGCACTGACATGCTCCCCTCTCTGGAAGTCTGAGACATGTGTGAAAATTTTCTAAGTCCAGAAAAAAAAATTTTTTCAACTTTTTTTCAAATTTCCCCCCAAGAGATATATATTTTACCCACACATTTGGAGCCCTCCTGGGATGCCCTCTAACATACTATAACCTCATTTAGCGGAGATTTTCACAAAAAAGTGAAATTTTCAAAAAGTTACATTTTTTCCAAAAAACGACTAAG
This sequence comes from Phyllobates terribilis, assembly GCF_046119375.1. Classification (NCBI taxonomy): domain Eukaryota; kingdom Metazoa; phylum Chordata; class Amphibia; order Anura; family Dendrobatidae; genus Phyllobates; species Phyllobates terribilis. The sequence goes on along the minus strand of NW_027364489.1, from coordinate 1,876 downwards.
TATGAAGGACTCATCGGGTGAAACGCTCTGGAACTGAAATCGGATGCACTTACAGACATGCTCCCCTCTCTGGAAGTCTGAGACATGTGTGAAAATTTTCTAAGTCCAGAAAAAAAAAATTTTTCAACTTTTTTTCAAATTTCCCCCCAAGGGATATATATTTTACCCCCACATTTGGAGCCCTCCTGGGATGCCCTCTAACATACTATAACCTCATTTAGCGGAGATTTTCACAAAAAAGTGAAATTTTCAAAAAGTCAGAAATTTTGCAAAAAACGACTAAGTATGAAGGACTCATCGGGTGAATTGCTCTGGAACTGAAATCGGATGCGCTTACAGACATGCTCCCCTCTCTGGAAGTCTGAGACATGTGTGAAAATTTTCTAAGTCCAGAAAAAAAAAATTTTCAACTTTTTTTCAAATTTCCCCCCAAGGGATATATATTTTACCCACACATTTGGAGCCCTCCTGCGATGCCCTCTAACACACTGTAACCTCATTTAGCGGAGATTTTCACAAAAAAGTGAAATTTTCAAAAAGTCAGAAATTTTGCAAAAAACGACTAAGTATGAAGGACTCATCGGGTGAATTGCTCTGGAACTGAAATCGGATGCGCTTACAGACATGCTCCCCTCTCTGGAAGTCTGAGACATGTGTGAAAATTTTCTAAGTCCAGAAAAAAAAATTTTTTCAACTTTTTTTCAAATTTCCCCCCAAGGTATATATATTTTACCCACACATTTGGAGCCCTCCTGGGATGCCCTCTAACATACTATAACTAGTGTTGAGCGATACCTTCCGATATCAGGAAATATCGTATCGGATTGGATCGGGCCGATACCCAAAAAGTATCGGATATCGCCGATTCCGATACCGGAAACCAATGCAAGTCAATGGGACACAAATATCGGAATGAAAATAAACCCTTTCTTTCCTTGTAGGTTAATTCTACATGAAGTAAAACAACTAAGAATAATGTAGAATGACATGAAAAGCCGGCAATTCATCAGCGGCATACACCGGTACCCGACAATTTACAACAGAAAGAATAGAGCATCACACATATATTAGATAGATAGAAACATGTCAGTCACATATATATGAAGTACAGTGACAGTGTTGCTTACTGTACTTGTCATTTAGTGTAAAGGATTTATTAAAAAAAATATTAGTGTTTTCGTGCACCGTCTCTTTAAAAAAGCCGGCCGGCAATTCAGCAGCGGTACCCGACAATTTATAACAGAAAGAATAGAGCTTCACACATAGATTAGATAGATAGAAACATGTCAGTCACATATATATGAAGTACAGTGACAGTGTTGCTTACTGTACTTGTCATTTAGTGTAAAGGATTTATTTAAAAAAATAATAGTGTTTTCATGCACCGTCTCTTTAAGAAAGCCGGCCGGCAATTCAGCATCTGTACCCGACAATTTAGAACAGAAAGAATAGAGAATCACACATAGATTAGATAGATAGAAACATGTCAGTCACATATATATGAAGTACAGTGACAGTGTTGATTACTGTACTTGTCATTTAGTGTTAAAATAAAGGATTTATTTAAAAAAAAATTGGCGTGGGGTTCCCCTTAATTTTAGGCTCTAGCGGAGGTTAAGCAGACAGCTGGGGCAAATGTTTGAAGCCTGGGAAGGGGGTAATACCCACGGAGCTTCCCAGGCTACTAATATCAGCCCCCAGCTGAATACCTAGCCTTTACTAGCTATTAAAATGGGGGAACCCCCCCAAAAAAATAACGTGGGGTCCCCCCTAATTTAATAGCTAGCACAGGCTAGGCAGACAGCTGGGGGCTGATATTAATAGCCCAGGAAGGGTGCCATGAATATTGGCCCCCTCCCAGGCTAGAAACACCAGC